>NW_014544133.1:950301-1051754 GCF_000741045.1 Vigna radiata var. radiata | reverse complement strand
CCTCACAACCGACGTCAATGGGGTAGAAAAGACTGTCTTCTCGCCTACCTCAGGCCCTTGGACGTCTGGTTAGGGCAGAATAGACGTCTACTATATTATAGACGTCGTGTGCCCTAGAAACCGACGTCTTGTTTACCAACTTATTTACGATAATGCCACCGTCCATTAATATACGTCGAGCCACCCTTTAACCAATGTCTTATGGGTGATGTGAAATAACATTTTTGTATTAGTGAGAGTAATAAACTCTCTTTGACCATATGGGTTTAGTTACATCTCTTGATATTATTGGAGGAAAGGTAATGCATGTCCCTTTATGCTAATAAGCTTTTTTTATTCTATACATATTATCTTTACTCAAAATTTCTTAAGAGTATTCAAGGAAAAGTTAGCATTCTCCAGGTATCAGGTTGCTAGTGTGATGTAATCTAGAGCAAGCCACTAGTGTAGAAGGGGGCCACGACGTAAATTATCGACCGGTGACAGTTTCGTAAATAAGTCAGGCCCCTAGACGTCGGTGCTAGACGTCGGTTAGAAGGGCACCAACGTCTATAATATTATAAATGTCGGGGCCCTTCCTAACGAACGTCTAGAGGCCTGATAGGTAGGTGAAAAGTCATTTCTTTCTGCCATCTGGACGTCAGATCCCGCAAGCCTGACATCTATATGCGACTCTAGACGTCTGTTCCCTCCTAACTGACATATCTATGTCTGACAGTAGGTGAAAAGTCATTTATTTCCGCCATCTGGACGTCAGATCTCGCCAGTCCGATGTCTATATGCGATTCTAGACATCTGTTCCCTCCTAACTGAAGTCTATATGTCTAACGGTAGGTGAAAAGTCATTTCTTTCCACCATTTAGACGTTAGATCCCCTAAGTCTGACGTCTATATGCGACTATAGACGTCATTGCCTCTCCTGACTAATGTCTATAGTCTGACAGGTAGGTGAAAAATTATTTTTTTTCCGCATGTAAATGTCTAATCCCTCCAATCGACGTCTACATTTACCACGAATATTAATTTTGAAATTGAATTGACGTCATATGAGTAAGGTCCCCGACGTATATTCGATTATAGACATCGGTTTCTATGGCAACTGACGTCTCATTTCTTGTTAAATCAGTCATCAAGAACCATTTTCGCGCACTTCATCGTCTTCCTTTGCCTTTTCTCTCCGCTGCATTGCCTTTCAGGTGCATTTGAACTCTTTTGAACCGTTTAAACTTCGCTTTTACTCCGATTAAACTTGCTTTTGAACCGCTTGATCTCATTTGAACCGATTAAAATGAGTTTTCGCTGTGTTTTGGTGCAATTTTTCTCGTGTCATTGTGTAGCGTAGTGCACCTTCTCCCTTTGCTAGTTTCCTCGTAAGAATAACTTGCGTTTTTTGATCTCTTATGGCATTTCAACCTGAAGTCGAACTTGGGTTGTTGCCTACTTCCACTCCTACCGCCAAAGAAAAAGAAAACGATGTCATCGTATTCTTTTTCTATGGCGAAAGAAAAAGAATACGGTGTCACCATATTCTTTTTCATTGGCGGTTGGAATGGAACAAGGCAAGGACCCAAGTTCGGTTTTAGGTTGAAATGCCATAAGAGATCCAAAAGATGCAAGCTTTTCTTATGAGGAAACTAGCAAAGGAAGAAGGTGCTACTACATTACCCAAAGACACGAGTAAAACTCCACTAAAACACAACGAAAGCTTAGTAGACGTCAGTTAATGCCATGTCCGACGTCTATAGTGCCCTTAGACGTCGATTTTGGTGTAATTCGACGTTTATAAAGACGTCAGACTCTATAGGTTTGACTTCCCATTAACGTCACCCATAAAGACGTTGGATCGGGATCTGACGTTAAAAACCCAAAATAACATATGTCTAAAGCCCTTTCTGCACTAGTGCTTGTATTGATACTATTTTATTTATCAAAGTATACCTTTATTAAATATTTTTGAATTAGTTTATTGTTGTTGTTCGATGCACTGATCACTCATCTTATTTAATTGGTTTGGGATTAAGTTAGAATTGATTTCAATTGTGATCCAACTAATTATTATCCTCTTGCTTTTAAATGCTAAGAATAAATCTAAGGCTCTATAACCAGTTATAAAGTCCTTATATTAATGCAAGTAATTCCTTCAAGCAATCACTGAGGAATCATACTAAAGTTTGATTATCTTAAGCTTTAAGTGTTAGGAACGAACCTATAGTTACATTTAAAAGAACTCTTGGAACATGCATAATTACATCTTTGTAAATAATGATTGAATCAATACAAGAGAGGGACAAAGTTGTGAATTCTAGCTTCAACGTGTCTTTATCATATTAAATTTAACATTTTAATCAAAACAATTTCAGTACATCTTTATTGCCTTAAATTAGCACTTTTTATTCAATAAAGCTATTTCCATACTTCTCATATAACCCAAACACGATTTTATTCAAATCAAACAAGTTTGAACGTTGTGTATTCTACCAATTTCCTTTATATATGCTGATAGGGGAAGCAATATGAGTGTGAACCTAATCCTTAATGTGCTTGGTTTTTGACGATGATAACACATTGATTGTAACAACACATAAATGTTGTCATGACACAACAAAAATGAGTATTTGTGTCTGATTCATATATTGCTATGAAAATGTTTCTTGATGATTAATACATATGTTGATATGTTGTTTGGTCTGCATACTACTGTGATCATGATTGTGCTTATATCCTTTGTATACATACTAAATGGTTTAAGGTGTTAAAACCAAAAGCACAAAGCAACTTTGTATGAATTAATCGATTACAGTGATGTTGTAATCAATTAAGTTCATCAGACAGCTTATGTTTTGAACTGTGGCAAAACAACAAGTTTTAACCGATTACATTAAGTGTAAAATCGATTAAAACTCATGTCCTTACAAATATCTTATTGAAATGTGATGTGATAAGTTTTGAAGAGAAAAAGTTTTCAAAATCTGTTTAAGTGAAGAGCTTAATCGATTACACTAATTATGTAATCAATTAAGTTTGTTATTAATTGAAAATTGTTTTCAAGTTTAGTCAAAACAATGTTAACGGTCATATTTATTGCAAATCGATTACATTAATTGTGCATTCGATTAGAATTGTGTTAGTTGTATTTTTGTTACATTTGTTACTAATGTAACCGATTACATTACTAACGTAATCGATTGTTTTGTGTCTGTCATGAGAAAGCTATACAATGACACATTGCACATTGAACTGTAATTGATTGATCATTGAAAATTTTCATATCTGATATCTTTGATTTGATAAGAGTGTTACAGAGTGTTGAGATTCTCCAAGAAACAAAATTCATAGAAGATTGATTATCTTGAAGGTTTCTTGAAGAACTGATATGGATTTACATCACTAATCAACTACTGCACGAGTGAGGTGCACGAGTGAGGTGTATCTTTGACTGATCAAACTTTGTATTCAATCTTCGATTGTGTTTCCCTATGTTTGCAGCCAAGAAGAAAAGCTAGGAGTTCTTGGTACTTTGAGAGGTGTTCTCAAAGGGTTATGTAGTAAAGACGTGTGGTTCTTTGTGCATGTGTTATCTTTCTATATTTGATTGTTGAGTGAGAGAGGTGTTTACATTTTGAGAGAGTTCCCTGTAAAACCTTTGGTGTAAAACTCAAATCATTATAGTGAAAGAACTTTCAATCTAAGGTTGATTGGAATGGAAACTGGATGTAGACGTTGAGGTCGAACTAGTATAAATTCTCTGTTTTTATTTTTTCCTTATCTCTTTTACTTTCATTGCATACGCGTATTACTCAGATTACAAGAAAGATTAAAGATCATTCAAAATTTGCGAAAAGACTGAAATTATAAAAGATCACTCAAAATTTGGAAAACTGGATGTAAGCATTGATCACCAATTCACCCTTCTCTTGGTGTTGAAAAATAAGACAATTTTTTTCTAACAATATACGACACCTATTGCATTATAAATGGTCCAGTATACTTGTTGAAAGAATTAATTGCATTACAGCATCAACAAATACACAAAAAAAAAAAAAAAAAAAACTAAGATTTCAGCTGAGTAATAACAAATATTAACACAATTAACTCTTTGCCAATTTTGCATCAAGAGTTAAACTATGGAGTTAAAGATAGGTTTAATTTGTTAAAAACATTCATTCACCTATTCACCTTTCGTATTTTTTTTTTACAAAATTAAACTTATTTCTTTAATTTATTAGTAAAGTGATATTTGTTTCTCTCATTTCATTTAAAAATAACATTTTAACCAACATTTAAATAAAATACTATGAAAATTAGAATAAATTCTAAAATAAAATTAAATAATTTTATATAAATCAAATTATTTCACTAATATATATTAAAAATATAAAATAAATATGTTTTCACTCAATTATATCTTATAAAAAATTAAAAAAAAAAAGAGCGTAACATAGAAATTCATATAAAATATACTATTAAATGTGACTTCTTATGTATTTAAATATGATTTTATGCACAAATAAATATGAATGTTATTCTATTATTAAAAATATAAAAAGGTTATGGCTTTTATCTTTTAACTGAAAGACTGAAATTTTTAACAAAAATTTTATAAGTATGAGTTTCTATTTTAAAAATTAATAAGAATTTGAGTGTGGTTAAGAGAAACGAAGCGATTTTCACTATGCAAAGCCAAAACATATAGATTTAATGTGATAACTTTGTCGAGATCGACGAGAATGGGAATATATTTTTTTTCAAAATATCTATTAAGTACTCTTCATAATTGAACCTACGCTTGTACCATGATATTAAAATAAGAAAACCCTCGTGTTAATTGTAATTTTGTGATAAATAATTGTACTGTGTAGTTTTTTCAGACAAAAATATAACTTATTTTTTTGAAACTATAATTTAATAAAGCATAATAATTCAACCCAAAAATTTTATTAATATCTTTTATTTCATGAAATATGGTACTTTATTTTTATTTTCCTTCCTCTGTTCTTTTACATCGTCTTAGCAGTCAGTGTTCGAAAACAGACATAATAGGTGATATGTTAGGGTTAGATCCATTAATTGATTAATTGTGCTGTAATAATGGGTATTTGACACAATAAAGCCAATATTTTTAATGCTCCTAGTGGTAAAGTAGAACAAAGAATTGAATAACTCACTTCAAATTATTTTTTGTACTAAAATATTTCTAGATGACCTTAGTTTGAGAGATTAATTTTATATCAATTTATATAAAAGTCTAAAACAAATTCAATTTTCTTTTCTAACTCATAAATGCAATATCTTATTTAATAATATGAAAAAATACTAAATAAAACATTAAAATTTTGATAATATAAAAAGATAGTTAGGAAAACATATGTAATATCAATATACTTATCCATCTTAATATTATAAAAACATAATATATGTACACACCAAATGAAAATTACAAGAGTTTTTTAAAAAGGAAGAAACTCCTATACAACCAGTTAGATAAAAATATACAACTATTTCACTGTGTCATTACCTCCTGTCAAAAGTATACCATTACATAACTCACAAGTAATCATCCCAAGAGAACAAAAAAAAAACACAAAAGAAAAGACAAGGTAAGCTAGTGTGCAAAGGAAACATCACAAGACAATTGAATCATATCAAATACCAACTCAACAGTGATATAGTACCATAACTCATAAACACACATAAACAATTATATTAGACTCAATTATTTAGATGCATGCCTTAATATAGGACTTCACTGTATGTGTGCACTTGTAATAGTATTTATGTTCTGTAAAGCCATAAACACAGGAGTACTCACCATAATACTCACAAGGTTAGTCTCCTTCAAGCTAAGACCAAAAGTCTAAGGTTAGGGCCTTCTACCATTCTCTCTCCCACATCACTCCTCTGGTCTAAGGTTAGGGCCTTCTACCATTCCCTCTCCCACATCACTCCTCTCTATATGAGATGAATGGTTGGTAATATATCAAGTTACCTCCTTTTTGAACTCCTATATGTCAAATCATATAATAAACATCACCATAACACAAAAATTCTCCTTAAAATTCTCTCAACGATCATACCACACATATTCATAATAAAATCTTGATTTCTTCACACAGTTATCATACTCACAAACATACTTCAGGATTATGTAAATCAATACCAGTAGCTAAGAAGAAACATAAAATTAAAAGCACAGCTTGGCACTTAAGGGTGGCGCTCAACACGAGTCTTGGCGCTCAACGCTAATCTTGGCGCCCAATGCCAGTCTTGGCGCTCAACGTCATTCTTGGCATTCAACGCCATTCTTCTCACAAAATGTTACGCTCAATGATGCTTATATGGTGTTCAGTGACCTGGAATTAAATTACTCTGGACCTTAGGTTAAAAATGACGGTCATCGGTGAAAAGGGGAGCTCAACGGTCTAAAGTAAAAACGCTTCAAACTTGCATAACCAATCTCGTGCTCAACATCTAACCAGTACCGCTCAACATTATAACAGTTTATAGCAAACTCAAATTTTTTATTTGAGTGAACTTGAACATAATGAATTGCTCAAATTAGTATCCCACTTTCAAAGAGTTGGTTTAACACAGTTTTTATACATTCAAACTTATACCAATTTGATCAATTTCTTAGTTCTTCAGTTCTCTCAGTTAGAACAATCCAAACAACAAGAAAACTCAAATAAATCCTCAAACCACACAATTCATTTCAGACATAACTGCTAATCAGATTCAATCGACATACCAACAACATCATATTTATCAAACTCATGCACACTAAAACAACTAGTTTTCCTCACTTGAAAAGTAAGACAAACGTCAAACTACCTTTACAACCCTCTTAGATTCACAGGAAACTCAAATTGTCCCTATGAAAAACACAAACAGACAAGAAAGGAAGAGAAAACCAACTTACCCTATTGAAGAAATTGGTCTGTTGATCCTGATGAACTCATTGCAAGAAGAAATTCTACCGTCTCCGATCTTCAAAAATAGATTAAATAAGCCAAAGCCAATTTAAGTTGATCCAAACTAACTCAACTTAACTTAGACATAGTATGTATATATATATATATATATATATATATATATATATATATATTTATATATATATATATATATATATATATATATATATATATATATACATACCAGTATCTTATTCATACCTTAATATAAAGACTTTTTGCAAAAAAGTTCTTAATCATCACTTTCATGAAAGGATAAAATAAAATTAAATCGTATATAAGTTAAAATGAATTTTATAAGTTAAAAATAAAAATGAGAGACTACATTATTATATAGAAATTAGTTTATACATAAAGTTGAAAAAATAATTTAAATTGTTCTTCTAATTTATTTTTCTTATTGTAGAACTTGCACAATACTCGTCAATCACATTTTATTTTCTTAAATTATATTGTTTTCCATTAAGTTTGCAGGGCCCGTTAGACAGAAAATTATTAGGTTAAAATTGTATTACTTTATTGTTTAATGGCTTTAGTATAATTTCATTTTGACAAAAATGTTTAAATAGGTTTCAGAAACTAAGTTTTTAACAAATTATTTCTAATACATAAATTGTTAAACTAATTTCATAATTAACGAAAGTTAGATACTTTGAGTGTATACATTGCATGAACTAATACCAATGTAGTAAAAAATAAGGTTAAATATGTTTTTAGTCTCTATACTTTGGGGCGATTTTGGTTTTATTTCATTTCCAAATTAAGGTACAATTTAGTCTTTCAACTTTAGAAAACTCTGGTTTTAGTTCTTTTTACAATTTTTTTTTAACTTTATTTGTTGTTCAAGCACGTTTCATTGTAGCATTTGGATTGTTTACACTTTTTGACACATTTTTGCTTCAATGTTAATTGAGAAACGCGTTTGAAACAACAAATAAAGTTAAAAACAAATTGGTAAAAAAGATTAAAATCAGAGTTTTATAAAGTTGAAGTACTAAATTGTACCTTAGTTTAAAAATTGACTAAAACCAAAATCGCCTCAAAGTATAAGAACTAAAAACATATTTAACCTTAAAAAATATTGTGTTCAATCTTTATTAGTTTTTTTTTTTTCTGAATAGGTATCACTTCCCTTTTCTCGTTTCATTGAATTCTTTGTGAGGAAGTTTATTTTATAAATTATTTCTGGTAATAATATATAATTGTTGAATTTTGAAATATCAATTTGGCTGAAACGCCGTGATTTTAATATAATTTTTTTTACAAAAAGGATGAAAAAGAACAACATGGTAGATAGAGTTAGACGTAATATGCAATGATTAAGACACCAGTGCATAATGTTTCCTAGTTTGTCTATTCATACGCAAATTTTGATGCAGTGATTGCGGTTTAAAATTTCATTAACAGAAGTTATCATCATTTTCTTTTTATATATTTCTTTTGAAGTAGGAGTGTAGGAGTACTTATTCATGCATGTTTAAGACTAGCTACCATTAACATTGTTCCCAAAAGAAAAACACCAAACATTAAAATCATAATTCAATTTAGTTCTGTTTTTTTTTTTTATCATTTTATTATTAGGTCTCATACCATGATAGGGTTGCATGATTTAGTTACGCACATGATATCGTCATTCTTGCATAATTTAACTTTTTTTATTGGAACTGGAAAGTCTGGCATGGTATTTTAACTTGATGATTACAAGATTGTTCATTTCTTTAAAACTTTAAGAAAATTCATCTAAGAGAATGGGTACGAAAGAATTGAGGCTAAAATGAAGGAAATTTATATTTAAAATGTATATACTTAATCTTCTTTTGAAAGAGAGATAGATAACTATTTTGAATTATTTTTTAAATAATACTATCTTTTAATTTTCTTTTAATCATTAATTAAAGATGAATTACTTAATAAAATGATAGAGGAAGAGAAATGGAATTAATTTTTTCTTATTTTCGAGTGTTTAAAGTTTTAAATGTGTTAGTGATGAATAGTTGAATTTTAAGACATTATCTATATTCTTGTTATAATCCATTTCTTAACTAAGTTAGGTAAATATGACCTAATATATTATTATCTAAAAAGAATATGTATATGTTACAATTATATAGTTTTTTTTGTTAGAAATGCACAAAATGTTTTTTTTTCTTCGTCTTATCTTTATTTTTTTCTTTCTTTTTTTCTCTCTTTCTTTTTCTTCTTCTTCTTCATCTGAAAGACTAACAAGTCAAAATCATGCTTCTTCATAAAGAAAGAAAATCAGAAAAATAATTGTTCATGCTTCATTGTGTATAAGCCTATTGATCAACATCATCATCAAGATGTTCAACACATTCTTATGTCAAGGTTACACAAGGACTGTTCTTCACTATCCCAAAACTAAGTGTTCAACTATTTGGTTTTGTGTATTTCTTGATCTTCTCTCGTTTCATTGAAATTCGAGAAATAAAAGATTGTGGAATGATCGTCCTTTGAAATCAAGTATTAACCCTTGCCTTAATACTTATGAGGTGCAATGGTAAGTTATCTTATCTTTATATTTAGACAAGTGTTACTACTATTTTATATTTTGATAACAAGAAAGTCCGACATGTTGCTTACGATCCTACTTTCCATAAACATATCAAACATGTTGATAGAGATTGCAATGTTATTGGTGAGAAATTTCAAACCAATCTTTTGACCTTCTTTCTATTCATTCATCCGATCAGCTAACAAATGTTTTTACAAAATCTATAATTCATGTTAATTTAAAAACCATCATTTTCAAACTAGGTATAATAAGTATACATTATCCATTAGTGTATATAACCTATTATTTAACTTTTTTGTTTGGGTTGTTTGAGTTGTTATATTTAGCTTAAATCTTTGTTTAGAAACTGGTCGTGTATTTATAAGTTTTCCTCTCCATTTTCCATTCTTTTGTGATAATTTATATATTTAATGAAGAAGTAACATGTTTTGTTGTAAAACTATGGATGTCGTGTTTGGAAGAGTGTTGCCAGAAGAACACATCCGTCATTAAAAATCATGTCACTTGGTACTTGTGATGCAGAAACTTCTTCTAATTACTTCCAATAAATGCGGAGAGAGAGTGTTGAAATAAGTTAAAACGTTAGTTTCCAATGTGTGCCAAGGTTTGATTACTTTTGCAGTGCAATTTGCAAAATGAGTGATGAGATGTGATTTTCAAATATTTTCTATGATATATCAATTAATGATAATTTACATTTAGTTGTATGATTAAATATAAATTAATAATTAAATTTAAATATAATTGAATTCTTTATTATTGTCTGGTTTACATTCATTTTTAATATGATAGTTCTACAATTGTATATTAAATTTAGTCTTCACAATTTAAGATTTAATTATTTTGATCCATTATTAGTAAATTTTTAATAAAATAACTAATTAGGCATCTAAACGATTACTTAACATCAGTAGTTGATATTATAAATAATATGACAATATAAGATTTGTAGAGGTAAATATTGTATGATTGGTAAATACAAAAAGGCTTAATATTCCTGATGGTTCTTATTTTCGTCAAGTGTGTTCATTTTGGTTTCCATTTTTTTTTCTGTTCAATGTTATCCTAAAGAATGTAAATTTTGTTTAATTTGGTCCTTTTTGCAAATGTCGTTTAAATCGTTAATGGCAGACAGTCCACGTGTTCACAACAGTGTTGAGATGACATTTAACTATTGTCACGTCACCATCTTCTTCAACCTTCAGCCCACCAAACCCTACCGCCACTGAACGCTAACACCACCACCGCTATAGAGATCATCCAAAGTCACCATGCCGCCGTGAAGTCGCACCTGTAGAGAACCATGGCAGCCATCACACGTAACCTCCATGGCCACCACCATCAAAGTCGCAATCTCTCCCAAATCAAGAAACCCTAATCTCGAACTCCATTCGAATCTTCACTCCCGTGCATCAGCCATGAATCATCCAAATCGAGAGCTTCATCGTTAGCGCGACAATCCTTGCAGCCATCGTGCAAAGCTTCAAGGCCATAATCTTTTCCAACCTACAGTGAACCACAACGAAATCCAGAAAAATCTCAAATCAAAGAAACGTAGAATTGCGTCGCTACTTGCCTCCACCGGCCACCATGAGTGCTTTCTTACACAACTAGGTTCTTCTTCTTCATGCTACCATGAGCCGCACAATTCGCAAAATCATCTTCCATTGAAGCAAAGCGAGCAGTGGTTTCCTTCTTCTCGCGGCGCAGGCGTAGGTTTCCCCCAAATGCAGAACCCTAATTTTGGGGTGGGGCTGAAGACTCTACTTTTGGTGACATGACAGTAGTTAAATGCCATCTCAACACAGTAGTGCACACCTGGACTGTCTGTCATTAACGATTTAAACGCGTTTGCAAAAAGGACCAAATTGAACAAAATTTACATTCTTTAGGACAACATTGAACAGAAAAAAAAAACGGGGACCAAAACGAACGCACTTGACGAAAATAGGAACCTTTAGGAATATTAAGCCATACAAAAATTATATACTCAAACTTTTCAAACAAAAAAAAATGCATTTTTTTTATTTGTTAATTTACTTATTTTTCAATTAATTTCTAAATTATCATTTTTTAATTAAAATAACATTCATGAATAAATAAATAAATATTGACGAATTTTAAAAAGAACGAAAAACAAATTGAAGCAAATGGGGAAGGAAAAAAGTACTTTGATAAAAAAAAAGAGATAAATGGAGACAAAAGAAACAACACATGTATTTATGGGATGTATTAATACTCTGATTTGTTCGGAAATAATATATTAAAATTTCAAGAAGAAGAACACAGAAACATCATACTTAAACCTCATGACTGTACTTTCAACTCACCTACTTAACAACAATGTATTAACACTTCATTTTATTAATAATTTTGCTCAAGAAATATAATGGTTATATTATAAAATCCCAAAAAATGATATTTTAGAAGTGGAGTAGTTTAAAAATAACGAGACTCGGTTATTAATATAAAATGGTTTATTTATAAATAGTTTTGTTATAAACGAGTTTCATTATTTTAAAACGTACCATCTCTTTAGAAACCACTTTTCTAGAGTTCTCTATCTTCTCTATAAGAGTTTTAACTCCTGATTCATATGTTTGACGATTAGGAAGTTCCTATGAGATCCATTAAGATGTATACCCAAGGAAAAGAAGGGATAGACAAGGGAGCACAGAGACCATGGGGTTGAGCCTTATACTTGGCCTTCTTGCGTGCTATGCAATTTCAACAATGTCTCTTAACATGTTTTCTCAAGTAGGGCCAAAAGAAATGATCTTTTAATACTTTTAAAGTCTATACCTTTCTAATGAGTGAGGCCCTTAAAGAACTTTTGAGTATACAAAGCATCTTCCCTTTAAAAGGATAGTCAATGTGTTGGTGCAAGTTTTTTCTTGCCCCCAGGTGGCACTCACTATGAATGGATAAGAAGTCACCATCTTGAGAATACAATTCCTTCATTTGATCAATGCTAAGAAATTTGGTCTCAAGAAGATTGAATGGGAATGACACCTAGAGAAGGCATCAACCACTTTGTTGGCTTTCCCCTGCTTATGTTTGATCACATATGAAAATTCTTTTATGAATTCTACCTATGTAGCATGCCTCTTATTCAACTTGATGTCTTTTCAAAAACTTTTGGGATTCATTATCACTATGGGTCACAAACTCCTTTGAAAGAAGATAGTGTTGCTAAGTCTGCAAAGTTCTAACAAAAACATAGAGTTACTTATCACTAAAGTAGTTAATGTGACTCCCTTTAAGCTTCTCATTAAAGTAGGCTATGTGGTGTCGCTCTTGGAGAAACACAACCCTAATGCCTACATTTGATGCATCACACTTAACCTCAAATGTTTTGAAGAAGTTAGGAAGGGCTAAGAGTGGTGCATTGATCAATTTATCTTTAAGATTTGCAAAAGACCTTTGCTTAATCATCACCCATTTGATGTCCACACCTTTCTTAACCAATTCACTTAAGGGGGTGGCTATGGTACTAAAATTTGGTACAAACCTCCTATAGAAGTTAGTCAACCCATAAAAAAAAATCTAAGCTCAATCATATTTTTTGGTGTTGGCCACTCCTTTATAGCCACCACTTTCTCTTGGTCCACATGATCCCCTTTCGCATTCACCTTGAACCCTAGGAATATCACATGATTTTTCCCAAAGATGTAATTTTTTCTATTAGCATAATATGACTCCTTCCTTGGGGTCTCTAGTACACTCCTTAAATGATGCACATGCTCTTCCCTAGACAAACTATATATGAGGATGTCATCAAAATAGACCATTACAAAGTTGCCTAAGTACTTCCTAAGCACATGATGCATGAGTCTCATGAAGGTACTAGGTGCATTGGTCAAGCCAAAAGGTATGACTAACCACTCATATATCCAAACTTAGTCTTGAATGCAGTCTTCCATTCATCACCTCCTTTAATCCTTATTTGATTGTCACCTCTTTTCAAGTTTATTTTGGAGGATATAATGACATCATGTAACTCATCAAGAAAGTTATCTAACCTAGGAATAAGATGCCTATACTTTATGGTGATGTTATTGATAGTCCTACAACTTACATACATCCTCCAACTCCTACCCTTTTAGGGACAAGAATCACACGCATGACACAAGGACTCAGGTTAAGTTGCACCCACCCCTTTTCTAACACCTCTCCCACTTTCTTTGGATCTCCTTATACTCCTTAGAATTGGTCCTATAGGATGGCCTATTAAGGAAAGATGAGCCTTGTACAAAATATATTTGTAGTTTCATACCCTTTAGAGGTGGAAGCCCATTGGGAAGATCCTGACAAACATCTTTGTACTCATCTAATACTAATGATAAATCTTAAGGACATCTAGAGGTTGGACTTTGGAAGGATGGAGATGACCCACTAAGATAAGATACTAACACATTCTTTTGGACAAACATAACCTTTTTCACTCCCTTGTGGGAAATCATGGTACTTGTCTTCTTGACCTCCTTGCTTTGCCCTTGTGCCACTTATGTTTTCTTCTCTCTTTTTTATTTTCATTTTTATTTGGTCCTCATTGACTTAGGTGTGAAAGGTAGTCATAGCTTTCTAGTGACCCTTAAAATCCATATCAATTTAGACACTTATCATGTATTAAAAGATTATATTCAAGGAAAAAAAAAAACTCTTTTTGGCTTGAAATATAGAATGAGTTATTGAGAATATAAGTCATATGAATTTTGATGTTATCTTTCTATTTTACAATAAAATTAGAAGAAATAACAATTAGGAAGTTGAGATGTAGTCATTAGTGTTGAGACATGAAAGAAATACATGATAACAGGTTTTAACTTTCTGGTTGAGCATGACAAACAAAACTGAGTTATAGGGGGAAATCCCTCTTGTAGACACTTGTTGTATCACTAATGCATAAGATTGAGCAATCAATAAAACCCTTCCAAGAAGAAAAAGTTAAGTGTTGAGCACCAAAACAAAAAGGTTGAGCCATGAAGAAAACCTACCTTTGAAGAAAACCTTTGTGGCTGAGCAGGAAAGCTAATGTTAAGCATTGTCCAATAGTTTAACGTAATTGGGTTAAAAGAACTATATTAATTCATTTTTAAAGTTTGAAGACCAAAATGTATCAAAGTTTTAGACATAGACAAATTTTAATTTTGTGCCAAAGTTTTCGAAATAAAAATATACTTAATCCATACTAAATCTACCAAAAGCAAAGATTTCTAAAAAAATAATGAGTTTTTTAAAAGTTTTTTACATCAACATAGTGTTAACTAATGATAAATTTCGTGAATATCAAAACGTATTTGAATTTGATTATTGAATTGTTTGGTATTGTATTTGTTTACATTGATGTATTTACTTAATTTTTCTTTTCATAATAAATATTTTTATATATAAGTACAATGTAATTTTTTCATTATCAATGGTGTGGTCCTTTCATTTTTTTTCTATTTTTATTTTTTTATAAAGTTTCATATAATTATAGTAATGCGTAGCATCAGTCTAATTAGAGAAGTGGATGACAACTTTTTTTTTTATATGTTTTTCATTGTTTGAGGCATTTTCTTTATTACTGACAAAAGAAAAAAAAAACTACATGGTATAATTTTTTTTTATAGAAATAAGTTAAACCAATTATACGAACTAATAATTAACAAATTGAACAATTGGTGACGTTAGAAAGTATAAAAAATAAATCTAGACTTTAGACTTCTTCAAACTATAAACTATCAACATTTTCTTTTCAAACAACTTCTATTTTTATTTATTCATTCACTGAAGTTATATATTGAAACATATTAAATTTATAATTTAAGAAACAAGTGGGATTTATGACATAAATATTACAAATAAAAAATTGCTAAAGTCGAAATTAAATCATAAATGATAATTCACAAAGTAATTCTCCCGTTTTATAATCATCACAATTTAAAATTTTTAATTTTTAATTTTTAAATATTTTATAGAATATACCAATATTTGCATCTAACGTTTTAGTATTTTTATTTTGGTTTATATTAACGTATACATTAATGTACTAAAGAGAAAATTTTAATATAGTTAAAATTTTGTAATATTAAATAAATTTAATATTTTTCATAATTTTAAACTAGAGCAACTATTTTAAAGCATAAAAAAACTAGAACAGTTATTTTAAAGTGGGGGAAATAATTGATAATATATGTAACATTGATTTTAACATGATTTTTAATTTAAATGTAAGATTGTGGTAGTTTCTTAATAAATTTTTTAATAAAAAAAATTCTAACAAGTTGAAAATTTCTCTTAACATTTAGAGAAATCTAATAAAAATGGAGTTAATCGTCTTTATTCCAACAATATTTTTCTCTTTGAAAAAACTTCATTAGAAAAAAAAAAATTGGAAATCCGTCAGGGTAACAAGAGTCAATTTTTTTTTTAATTTGATAAAAGAATCTTTTTTAAAAAAAAAAACAAAATAAAAGATAAAAAAAAAACTTTTTTTTCATAATTTTATGATTTTTATTTATTTAAAATCTTAAAACAGAACTCAAATCTTACATTTATAAAATCTATTGGAAATGTGTTGTGAAAAAAGAAAATGTTGTAATTAGAAAGAGACATTTTACTAAATTGATTAGTCAAATTTAAAAGAAAAATAGTTATGAAAAAGTGAGTTGAAAGATTAATAATAACAGAAAAAGAAAGACATAAATAGAGTATATGTTTGGTGGAGGGTATTATTGGATTTGACATTCAATTAATTTAACATCTAATAATCTTTTCTTAAATTTTGACCCAATCAACAATCTCATTCCATTCCCCTTTCCCAAATTTAGTATTAACAACAATTTAGTAACATGATGTTAGTTTGAGTAAAACTGGTTTAGCTAAGACTAATCCAAAATTGCATTGAGAACATTGAAATTAAAAAGGGTTTTGAAAGGAAAAAAAATAATTAATTGTGATAAATTTGAATTATTGTTTGGGTTGGGTGCCATAAAGGGCAATTAAATATTGTAATGAAGATGGTTCAACCATAAAAGCACCCATGTGTGGAACAATTTTTTTGTTTATCAAATTAATTATAACTAAAAATGCTCTCAATGTCAATATTTTAAAAATTGATCTTAAAAATTAAAATTAAAATTAAAATTATATAGATTGCAGGGGTCCACTTAGTATTGTTTTTTTCTAGGTCCTTGTTGTAATTTGGTGTGGCCACAGGGGCATTTTTATTAATACAAAAACTTCTAAAATAACCTCCTTTTTCCCAGAGTTTCAAGGGGCCCACTTGTTGTCTGCTGCTGTATTAGCCAATTGAAAACAGTGCTTATAAATGGCAGTTTATTCAACTCTGTACTCTTAGGATAGAAAATATTTTAATGCTACTAATAAATTAATTAACAATCAGTTTAGAAAAAAACAAAAAAAAAAGGGTTAGATTTGTCAAGCTTTTATTGTTGTGGAGTCGTATACACATGTTTACAATAAATCTTGTTATCATAGTTATGTTGACTTCCTTGAATTTAGTTTTGTTTATATAAAACAAGGTAGAAAATAAGAAAGTAAAAGAAAAAAAAGGGGAAAGAAAGAAATAGAGTTAAAAAAATGAGATTATTTAGATTAAGAAGAAGATTCATGAGAAAAAAAAAATTGAGAGTGAATTTGTTATTTATTATAACATATAGAAAAAAATATTAGAATATTTATTATAATATAAGAAAAGGTTTTTTGAAAATTTATTTTATTATTTATGGTTATTTTGTATAAAAAATTATTTTTTATAGTTATTTGACATTGTTAATAAATTTATTATGTTGTCAGATGTGTATACAAGTTATTCTATTTTTTTTTCTATTTATTTTATTTTTAAACTTATTTTCTCTAAAAATGAAAATATATTTTTGTATTATTTTTTCATTCTTAATTTTATCTATTTATAATTCTAATTAATTGGCCATTTAATAATATAAAAACCAAAAAACATCATATTTTAGAAGTGACTGTGGTTTAAAATAGTAAAACTCAATTATTTTAATATTAAAATGTTTTAATATAAATAGTTTGATATGAGCAAGTTTCATAATTTTAAAATACGTATCTCTAGAAATCATTTTTTAGAGTTATCTGACTTTTTTTTAGGAATTTTTATCCTTTGAATTGAAACCATAAGATTGATCAATGTGACAACCTTTTTAATTTAGACCGATCAAGATCAATTTTTCTGTTTAAGTAAGTTGAGTTTCAACCATTTTTCTTGGTCTATTTTGTTGTCTATTGCATGTGAGTTTTCTTCTACTTGCACCATGTTTTTAGTCATCTATATGAGTCCCTACTTATTAGTGATCATAATAGTATGTCTTGAGAGTTTTTGTGTTGCTCCTAGATATAGATAAGACATCCTTTGAGCTTGAAGGGATTTGGATTTCTTAAAGCAAGTTCATTTGCTTCTCCAGTAAGGAAAGCTAATTACATAGTTTTTATGCGATTAATACCTAGTAATTGATAATTCTATGTGTGTATGGTGTTTTTCTTTTATGATCGAGTTGTGTAATGGAAATTGAAATTAGGGTTGTAATTTGGTTCATCTGAATTAAATGATGAAATTGGAAATGTTGCCTGATTGGTATTGCATATGATGTAGTTTTAATCATTGAATGCACCATAATATGAATGACGAGTACATATTTATGTCCACGTTTATGTTTTAAAATTCAGATTTTTGATGAAATTATTGTGCTTAAATGATTGATTTAAAGTGAATTTGTGATGATTGGATTTATTGGGTTTGAGAATTAAAGATGCTTAAAATATGATTTTTAGTTGCATAAATTATTTTGGATGTTCTAATATTTATTTATATAGCTGAAGTTAGAATTTTATTCATTTAAAACATGAAATTGAATGGTCAAAGCTAGGCCAATCTAGTCAACTCAGGGCTCCTATGCAATTTTGAAGATAAAGAGATGACTAAGGTGCAATTAATGGAAAATTTTGGATTTTTGTGCAATTTTGAATAGAACAAAAAGGGTTGAAATGTAATTTTGAGCAAGTTTAAATCTGTTATATATTTTAAAAGATAAGTTGAGGTTAAGTTGAATTAATGAATTTGTTTCTTTTGATTATTGATTTGAGCTATTCTTCTTCTATGTCTTTCATCTCTCAATCATATTAAAAGTAATGATTTTTTCATCATAAGGTGTTTGAATCTATATGCATATTAATCATGTGAGTTCAAGGGTTTCTAGGTTTGATTGAGAATCTAATTTGATTAAATTTAGGAATTTTCATATGATTAAATGAGTTTTTGCTATCAATTGAGAATGTACTTTGATTGGTGTTAATAATTTCAACTATAATTAATTGAGAATTTACTTTGATTGATTAGCTTTTAATTTGGTTAGGAGATTTAAGAATATACATGATTAAACACAATAGGATTTAATTGAGAATGTACTTTGGTTGAATTCATTGTGAATAATTGAGAAAGGTCTTGCATTTAATTAAGAATCTACTTTGATTAATTGTAAGATCACCTTAAAATTAATTGAGAATGTACTTCAATTAATTTGAAACCCAAGCAATAATCAATTGAACAATAATATATGGATAACCGATGATGAATCTATCTTGGAAAAATAGTGGAATTAGCCTATTTCATTATAATTACTTTTAAGTTTCCTATTTGTTCTTCAACATTCTTCAAACATTAACTTCATTAGCATAGTTTTTCACTTTTATCCTTGAGCATTGCATAACATTCGTAAGAGTCAAATATTGAAAAGCAATTCCATATTCATTAGGAGACGACCCAGGGTTACTTTAACCCTATCTACTTTCTTGAATACTACTTGGCAATACTGAAGTTGCCTTAAAAAACAATATTAATTTGATAGTTGCAATGACAATGTATCAATGAATTTGGCATCTGTATTGGTTGTTGGATTGAACTGGTAGGGTTGGAGTGACATAAATTTGCATAATTATGTTCCGTAGAATTATCCGGACTTGTTGGGCAAAGATATACTCACTAGGTGAGAATATACTTGTTGGACGAAGCCAAAGTCAGAGAGATATTGACTTAGTGGTTGCTGGGTGAGAATATACTCATTGTGCAAGAATATATTCATTGGGTGAGAATATACTCACTAGGCGAAACCAAAGTCAAATAGCTCACTGACTTGATAGTTGTTAGGTAAGTCAAAGTCAGAGAGCTATTGATTTGGTGCTTGCTGGGCGAGGATACACCTGTTGGGCGAAACCAAAGTAAGAGAACTCACTGACTTGACAGTGGCTAGGGGAGACAAGTCTTGTTGGACAAATTTGGGAGAATTTAAGTTTTTGAGTTCTAGTGTATTCTTGTTGGGTGAGCTATCTGGTTTTTGGGCGAATGTGCTTTAAGACATTACTCATTAAATGAACAAATATTTTCATTGAGCGAGACTAAAAACGTCTGACTCTATTTTCATATGTTTTCTTCTAGTATTTTTAGTGTGTCATTTTGCGAATGTCAAAAGGATGAAACTAATGTATGTGTATAATGTTGTTTATTATTAATAAAGTTCATGATTATGGTTGTAGACATTATGGTGATGGTCTTGAGAGAATTTCAAGGAAAAATTATTTTTGGTAACATATGAGGGATCAAAAATGAGATATTATGAAGGGTTAAATATGTTTCTAGTCCCTGTATTTGAGAGGATTTTGGTTTTAGTCCCTATTTCAAACTATAGTACAATTTAGTCCTTCAACTTTAGAAAACTCTGGTTTTAGTCCTTTTTACTAAATTTTTTTAACTTTATTTACTTTTTCAAACGCGTTTCTCAGTTAACATTGGAGCAAAAATGTGTCAAACAGTGTAAACAATCCAAATGCTATAATGTAACGTGCTTGAAACAACAAATAAAGTTTAAAAATTTTGGTAAAAAGGATTAAAACCAGAGTTTTCTAAAGTTGAAGGACTAAATTGTACTATAGTTTGAAAGAAGGACTAAAATCAAAATCGCCCCAAAGTATAGGGACTAAAAACATATTTAACCCTATTATGAACTTTAATAACTATTCACACTATATTAAAGTAGAATGAGTTATGTGGTTAAATTCGCAGGAGGTCTTAGCCATTGGATTATTGGTCTTAGGCGTAAATGGGACATACCTTATAAGTGGTAGGGTAATAACCCCTTTGTTTATGACTTTGTAGAGCATAAATACCATGACAAATGCACACTTACATTAAAGCTTTATGTCAAAGGCATATATCCGGATAATTGAGTTTAATATCAATGGTTTGTGTGAATTATATATATATATATATATATATATATATATATATATATATATATATATATTTTTCCATATATATATATACTTTCATANATATATATATATATATATATATATATATATATATATATATATATATAATTTTCCATATATTTATACATGTTCAGTTTGTAATCGATGTAATTTAAATATTTTATGAAAACTCTCTTTTCACATTAGTTTATTCTTTCTTTTGTGTTGTTTTATCTGTGTGTTTCTTTCCTTTGCGATGATCACTTTATCAATGTAAGCAGATGATGGGTAGGTGTTGATGAGTATAACAAGAAACATTAAATGAGTCATTTTTTGTTTTCATTTACGTTAGAGCAAAAGAAAGTGAGTACGAGTGTAAGAGTTTTGCCTAGAGATGAGACCTAAGTGGAAAATAATTAGGTGAATTGTTTCGAGAGGGAATTGTGAGTTAAGAAGGGATTTAATGTCATATTGCAGCAGCTAGTAAGGGGATGTCTCCTTATTGTTATTCGGTATAATTTTGAATATTAGTGATACATAACAAATTGGAGTTTTGAATTTGATATTAGTGGTAGGAGGAAATTATGTTCAGTTGTTTAATGGGTTAAGTTTGTCATTACTCCTAATGTTGTGTTGAAATACATTAGCTCTCGAATGGTAAAGATAAAGGTAGTGATTCCACTCTCTCCCCTAATCATCACAAGATTGTCATACCTAGTTATATGAGAAATGAAAACATTATCTGATATGAAGCCACAAGTGAAAGGGTGCAAATTGCATGTAAATTTTGTTTGGTTCATTAGATGCAGACCTTAGATAATTGGTTGATGCAAGTCCATATATTGACCTTCAACAGAGACACTGAAATGACCAATTGCTGAGGGGTTGAAAGCATCTGGTAGAGCTTCGGGGACCAAGTTCCTTCACCTTCAATGACAACACGGAACATTTTTGGCTCCAAATTACTATTAGAAGTAATGGTAAATGGATGCCATTATAGCTTACTAATGCCAACTATAGTATAACTTCATTAGGAATCTGCAACCCAAACTGTTTGGAATCTAACTTCATTATAGGGTCATCTTTTCTCAACCCTCTTGTAGGGTTAAATTGTTTAGTTAGATTTCCATTTACTAATACTGAGATGATAAATGACTTTAAACACTCGTTAATTCATCAAATTCAGTGACTGCAGAAGCCTAATCTACCCATAATGTAATATAGAAAATTCTAACTTAGAGAATCATATGTCTTTTCATAGTCTATCTTAAATACTACCCCATTTTTTCTTTTTCTCTTTATATTTTCTACTACCTCCTTAATAATTAGGACATTATCTAGTAACCCTCTTCCAAAAATGAATGCATATTGTGATACATTAATTACCTTCAGTACAACTTTATTCACTCTATTAGATAAGATCTTGGATATTATCTTATATATGCATCCTACTAATAAAAAAATATGTTTGTACTCATTTAGTGAAATTGGATTATCCAATTTAGGCATGACGAAAAATGCATTACAACCCTTTAAAATTTTTCCAAATTCATAGAAATATTCTACAATAGAACGATTTTTTTATTTATAAACTTCCAATGATTCTTAATGAAGCTAAAGTTAAACCCTTTCAACCGGACTCTTAGAACTCTCACATAATATTCTTAAACCTATATGAATCTTCTTGTCCCACCGATCATATAAAAATTAAAATAATAATATTGGTAAAAAAATGAATAGTGAGTAAATAAAATTTATCATCATTATTTGATTATCAAAAAAATATTGATTTTAAGATAAAATTTAAAATTTGTAATTAATATATAGGATTAAATATTTTTTTAGTTTCTATACTTTGGGGCGATTTTGATTTTAGTCTCTCTTTCAAACTAAGATACAATTTAGTCCTTCAACTTTAGAAAACTCTGGTTTTAGTCCTTTTTACCAAATTTTTTTAACTTTATTTGCTGTTTCAAGCACGTTTCATTATAGCATTTGGATTGTTTACACTGTTTGACACATTTTTGCTTCAATATTAACTGAGAAACGTGTTTGAAACAACAAATAAAGTTAAAAAAATTTGGTAAAAAAGACTAAAACCAGAGTTTTCTAAAGTTGAAGGACTAAATTGTACCTTAGTTTGAAAGAGAGACTAAAACCAAAATCGCCCTGAAATATAAGGACTAAAAACATATTTAACCCTAATATATATAATAAAAAATTTGAGAAAATTATTTTTTTAATTGATTCTATAAAAATTGATGATAAAATCATTAAAAAAAATAAGAGAAGAAATTTTTTTATAGAAACAGTATTAATATTGGAAAAAGAAAATTAGAAAGAAGAGAGATTTTTTTGAAAGAGATAAAATTAAGGAAAATGGAATGAAGGGTAGGGAGAATAACATTGCATTTTGTTCTTAAATTTTCAAATTATTTTTTTAGTCTTCAAAAATCTAATTTCTTGACAAAAATATCTTAGGCATTATATATTGTCAAAATAAATATTTAAAAAGAAAAATAAACATGTGTTAAATAGGATAGAGAATACAAAATTAAAGTAAATAGTTATGTAAATAAGATGTAGCTATTAATCATACAAACAAAAATATTTAACCAGGTTTAGAGATAGAGGACTAAAAAAATCTTATTCAAAATATATGAACTAAAACATGATTCTTAAATGTAGAGAATGAAAAATACATTTACACAAACAGAATAAAATTATTTAAACTTTCTAAATAAAAATTATACAAGTATTTATTTGATAACGTTAATATTTGATACATATTATTTGTGGTCAGTTATAATGAGGCAGCATAAACATTACATTATTTATTTAATTAGTATAATTGCTGGAACCTTAATTACATCATTTAATTCAAAGAGAATGCATTTATTTTCAAAGCGAAATTTATGTTAATTATAGAATGACCTTATTATTAACATTTTTGAATATTTATAAAAAAGCAAAATAATCTATTCTCAAATTTATTCATGTTAACAAATTTAAAATATATCATGTTATTTAAAGGCTTTTTACAGGAAATTTAATCATCAAGTATGCATGATAAATCTATTATTATTTTTATATTAATAATATTATGTTGTTTTTTAATATTTAATAATTATGTTAAAACTATAAAAAAATGTAATCATTTAGTAATGAAATTTATCTTCCATTATAGTCTCATTATAATTAAATTTGTTTAAAAAAACATGATTTAATATATATAATATAATATAAATATTATTTTTTCAAGTGTAACTCAGTCAGTGATTTTATATATTTTCATATCATTATGATTGTTTATATTAAATTTTGTTAAGATTAAATAATGAGTGATTAAATTATTGATGTTTTGTGTGCTTAGAAAAACATATATTACGTTAATTGAGAAGTATAGTCGTTTAATAATTTAAATAAAACTATCATTTTTGAAAAATACATTTAAAGGAATGGAAGATATTGAATTGTATAACCTTTTAACAAAAGTCCATATGTACTTATGTATGTTTAAATGTTAAAATATTAAGTATGATAGTATGAATACTTATGCTGAAAATGTTCTGTTATCTTTTAATGATAATAATAGACAGCATATGATATGTTATTTGATCATTGATATGGTTAGGAAAAAACAAGGAAGATGGAGAGAATCTAGAAATGCCCATTTGTTTGTGATAAATAAAAATATATTCTGAAAAAATCAACGAAAAAATAATAATTATTTTTATATAATATAAATGGTAAAGGAAGGTTAAGAGAGAGAGAGAGAGAGAGAGAGAGGGAGAGAGAGAGGAGTGATGAAAAAGCAGAGAATAAAAAGAGACCGGATGTTGACAAATTTCATGTCACTGTTCTTAGAAGGTCGTTTGTTTGTGTGAAGATTTCTTATCTGGGATCTCTCTCTTTAAAAATGTTTCTCTCTCTAAGAAAAAAAGGTCCATTCTTTCTTCTCCTAATTGTGTGAGTGTTCTTTGAGAGAGAAAGAGAGAGAAGGAAGAGTGGCTGGCCCAGCAGATCGAAATCTCTTCTTTTTCTTCAACCTGATGACGATCTAAGCTCTTTCAATGGTGTTGCAACAACACCCTCTTTGTTATTTTGTCTTATAATTGTTATTGGTTTTAGTTCTAGTTACCCTTTTCGGCTTCAAATAGCTGGAGACTAAAAAGGCTCTGAATTTTCTCTCTCTCTCTCTCTCTCTCTCTGTGATTGTGTTGGTGCTTTGAATGGTGGAATCTCTATGGGATTCTTGAAAGAAGGTGTTTAGAGGATGTGGGTCTGAGGTAAATTTTCTTTTACTCTCACTGGATTTTTTTTTTATTAATTTATGTATTTATGTATGGGTACAAATATAATTTTTTTTTTCACTTTGTGAATGTTGGTTTTGTTTGTTTATTTTCGGTTCTTTATTGACTGTGATGAAAGTGGAGAATTCCTTGGATTCTGTTGTTGGGGAGATTGTTACTCCAATTAACTCCGGCGCACAGCTGTTTTCATTTTTAATTAGGCTTTGAATTTTGTTGATGGAAAGTTCTGATACTTAATTTTAGGCTTTCAAATGCTTCTTCAGGTTGTAAGCATCCANANCTGTGTTGGTTTAGATAATTGCTGTAGTGGATCTGCTTAATTGAATTTTGTCATTCATTTGTCCTGTGTTTGGTCCTTCAATCTTTATGCCTCTGAAGTTTGAATTGAAGTGAGGGACCTGTGTTCCCTAAAATTTTGGGTTACTTTATGATGTGCCTTGTTTGTAACTGCTCTGGAGATTTTTCATCAACCATTTACAAAGATTTTGAAAATTTCCTAGACCTGATATTAATTGGTGAAGTTTGAATGTGTTTCATGCATATGAAAGCTTGACAAAACTCTTGTTATAAAAGGTTGTCTACTTTGCCAAGATTTAGGTTTATTGCCATCACTTGTGCTTGTGCTACTGCCTTTATGCCTATATTTCAGGTTTTGTTTGCTTTGTTAGGATAATCAATGAATTTATAAACCTTTTCCACATTCCTACCAAATGTGGTTTTGTGGATTTGGCTATTACTTCCATGGAGTGATTATTACTGGCAGGGTAATGGTTGTGTTCAACTGTACTAGTTGACCTATGGCATTCTTGGGCAAAGTTCTCAACAACAAAATATTCAAATACACCAAGAGAATCTAGAGTGTATTCAATAAGTGTTTCCAGATTGGGGTAAAAGAGGCCATTTTATATTGTTTGGATCAGTGCGTTAGATTGACTTCAAATTTATCATCTCATCTTTAGCGAATTGTGGGAGGTTTGCTGTTTGTGGATGTTGTCGGTTTGTCATTACAATAATAATAATCCCTATTATAAATCTTTTGACGTGTCAAAGTAAGCAGTAGAGTAACGGTAATGCATTTATGCATTCAGCAGTTGAAAATCATCTTTTCAAGGGTGTTGCATTCCTATCTACTTTCCTAAGCATTGGTAATTTACCCATCTACATCCCTAAGCATTTGTAATTTGTGAATTCTGACTGGTTGTGGTAATGTGAACTAGTAATTGCTATGTTCCTTTTATAAATTCACTTCAAATTTATTGTTGCACCTTTAACAAATGATGGGTGGTTTGCTGGTCAACGATTGTTATCGATTTGTCTTAACAATAATAGTGATCCCTATTGTCAGTCTTTTTATGTGTCAAAAGCCAGCACTAGTGAAACGGTAATTCATTTACATATTCAGTGGCGTAAAATCCTCTATTCAAGGGTGTTTCATTTTGATCTGCAACCCAAAGAATTTGTAGTTTTGTGAATTCTCAACTGGTTATGGTAATATGAACTAGTAATAGTTATATCCTACCATAATTTTTAATATATTATATAATATTCTCTATGGCTAACATGGAAATTCTTAAATGCATGTCATTCCTTTTCTATATTGGATGAAGTACATACACATTTTCTTGTACCATAAAAGTTGATGCATAATGTTAAAAGTAGTACCTCTGATTCATAGTGTATTTCACAAAAATTAGCTCAAGTATCATCATGCATTTAAAGGCTTTTAGCATTAGTGACTAAAAAATTGACATTGCTCGAAATAGAAAGAAATAGGTCATAATTGCAACTGGTTAAGATTTAAGATGCATGTCATAGGAACAAGTACATGGGAAGGAGTGAATGAGGTTTTATAGGCGGGGATTTACTTTGAAGAATCCAATTCTTTGTTTTGACACCCTTATTTCTGAGATAAACTGAACAGAAGTGCAGAAAATTCAATCTATCCAATTCTGACCATGTTCATCTTTGTGTGTTGAGAAGTTTACTAAACCATTCAAGTGGAATTCAATTTTTGTTAAAAAGTGAGTATCTATTTGTGAGATTCTGTGCTATCATTCCATGTTATGCCATTGAGTCTGGATTTGTGTTATTCAGTTGTTTGACTGCTTTTTATTGATGGGGTTTGTGGTAGTTGATACAGTGCAGCATCTGAAATGTTAATTTGTTCCCAAATACTGATTTGCATGTTACTGATCAATCATCAGGAATGGGAACCAAAGTTCAGAATCTTCCAGGATATTACTCAATGAGAGATCTTAATGAGGAATCTAGCAGTTGTGGCTGGCCCCTATTCTATGGGGATAAGTCGCTCTCAAATGGGCAGTACTATAATAGTTATTTGCCAAGTTCTGCAACAGACGCATGTTCTGGATATGATAGGGATGCTGTGAAGCGGATGATGCTTGAGCATGAGGCCATATTTAAAAATCAGGTAGGAAACTTCTAGTTTCGGACTTTGTCCTGAGACTGCCGCATGAATAATTTGTATGGTGTGGATTCAGTGTTTCTGGATTGAGTCTTATTGGTTTATTTTTTGTTGTATTTCTTTTTTTATGCATCTTAGAGATCTCTGTCTTAAACTGTGTTATGTTTCAGTAGTTGCAGCAGGAGCTGATAACTCAGTAACTTATCATATTATGTTGCAAGATTAAGTTCACTCAGTTTTAGATTTCCTATATCATGGTTCAAGTGATTTTTTTTTTGAAGTTTAATTTCTTTTGTATGCCATGATTGTTGAACCTTTTGATATATTTAAACAATATTTTTCAAGCAGGTCTATGAACTTCACCGTTTGTACAGAATACAAAGGGATTTGATGAGTGAGGTTAAAAAGAAAGAACTAGACAGAAACCAGATACCAATTGAGGCATCGTGTTCCACAGGTCAAATGGCATCTCAATTAACAAATGATGCCGGACAAAAATGGCACATTCCTTTGGGAAATTCTTGTGGTGCTAAAACATCTGTGTCCGGAATTGAGGGCATTCATTCTCCTTTGGATTCGATGAAAGGGATTGGCAAACAAACAAGTCCGTTTCCATCCCCAAATGGATGTAGTTCGAAAGACGTTGAGGTGCTTGAGTCCAGACCCTCGAAGGTGAGGAGAAAAATGTTTGACCTTCACCTCCCTGCCGATGAGTACATTGATACTGAGGAAAGTGAAAAGCTCAGTGATGAAAAGACAAGTGATCCATCTTTCTTTCTTCCTGATCGAAACTGTAAAAATGGGAAGGAGGGTGATGGGGAACATTTTTGTGGCAATGGTGAGAAGACTGGCAATCAAGAAGACACTTCAAGATCTGAGCAATCTTTAAGGAGAAGAAATGGTTTGGCTGACTTAAACGAACCTCTTCAAGTGGAAGAAACATACAATTCTCCATATGTTCATGTTCTGGACCGTAATCCCAGTCAAGGGGAAGCTGAATGTTCTGATCTCTATGCCGCTCCCAAACAAAAGTCAGAGTTTTTTGGTTTATCTAGGGAACAATTGCTCAACTCAAATCATGGAACTGACAGTTGGGCTCAAAATAATGGTTATTTGGAGAACAATAGGGGTGGAAAAGGGTGGTATCAATCAGTACCTGGGGCAGGTTAGAGAATGAATTACTGTACATTATGCACTTTGTTGCCTTTCTTCTTGTTTCCTGTTTATAAACTATCTTTTACTAGTAGTAAAATTGAATCTTTTTTCTCCAAGTGAAATTTAAATCTGTTTCCTTTGTGTTTCTATGTTTTTGGAGTACATTTGTCTTTCTTATCTGGCAACAATCACCATTGATATTTACTTCTGATTCTAATTATTCCATGACAATCATGTTGCTAATATTCGCAGGGAAAGCTAATATCAACGCACAATCTGGTCCACACGTCCTCAGACTGGAGAAATCACCCTTATCTTCCCAAACAATACAAGATGCATTTAGTAAATTTCATGAACCTGCATCTGATTATATAAATGGTCGAAACAAGGCTGCTGATATCTGGAAGGAAAAGACAGTTAGTGACTTTCATATCAGTGAAAGAAATCATGAATACACCATCAACAAGCATCCTGAGTCTGTGATACCATTACTTAGACCTGGTCTTTTTGCAGCTTCTCCTTCCTCTGATTTATCTAAGTCTTGGTCTCATTCAGCTTCTTCTTGGGAAATGGCCAATAGCAGCCTAAGCCAGAGGTTGATGTCAATTCAGACACCTCCATTTCATGCATCTGGTGCTTTGACTAGAATTTCCCAGTCACAAAGCAATGGGATATTGGAAGAATGCTGGCCTCTGAATATGAATTCCAAGCCTAGCACAGGTTCTCGTTGTGATGCACCTCTACAGAATGGATTTTTCCCTGGGTCTTCATCTGGCTCCAAGGAACCATCAATGAACATCTCTTCTATTAGCTATGACTATCTCAATCATAAAAATGACTTTAAGATAATTCCCGATCATTTTGTCAATAATGTTCCATCCAAATCCTGTAAGGGTTCAGATTCAAATTGTAATAACATGAAGTCTGGAAAAGATATTGATTTGAATGTTCTGCTTCCGAATGGTTCATCCAACAACTTTGGTCCCCAGTCAGGCATTGTTGGGATAATGGATGGAGAACAGAAGAATGAGGAGTGTCATGTTGCGTTACCCTGGCTTAGAGGAAAGACAACATGTAAGAATGGAGTACAAAACTCTGCAGGAGAGTCAGGTTTATTCCATGCTGCCTCATTGTCCAACAAAGATGAAACTGGAAAGGGACCTAGCGGGCAATTTATGCACAATATAAATTCAGTTTTGTGTTCTAATGACATTGAGGTGAGGAGGACAGAGGTGTATGAAAGCTCTAGGGATAAGAAAATTCTTGGAGTTCCCATATTTGAGATGCCTCGTATTTCTGCCAAGGAGATGTCCTCAATCACTTCTCAGTCTGTGTCAAATCATAATCCATCTGATGTAAAAGCAGTAGAAAATAAGAAAAAACAGATATTTGATATCAACTTGCCTTGTGATGCTGCTGCTGTTGAGTTGGATAAAGAAGCATTCACTGAAACTGCTGCTAGCAAGACAAGGTCTCCTACAAAAGCAGACTCTAGAAATCAAATTGACCTGAACTTGAGTATGAGTGAGGATGAAGGATCTTTCACAACTATACCAAGTGACAATGTAAAAATGAAGGCAAATATAGATTTGGAAGCCCCTGTTGTTCTTGAGACAGAAGAGGATGTTCTTTCCGCAGAAAAGCCACTTGAAACTTCTCTACAATCATCGCAAGTCCTAAAACATTCAGTTGAACAGCCAAAGGATAATGAACTTATGACAAATGCAGCAGAGGCAATTGTTGTCCTGTCATCTCTTTCCTTTGATGAAGTGGATGGTGTGACCAGTGAAAGTTTATCAGAATGTCCAACGGTGGACTTGCTAAATTGGTTTGCAGACATAGTTTCCTCATGCAAAGATAATGTAGAGGGAAATTGTGATGCTTCAAGGGAAAAAGATGCCGAGGACAATGACCAGCGTTCCTCAGGAGGATTGGATTACTTTGAGGCAATGACATTGAACTTGCCATACACCAAGGAAGAAGACTACATGCCCAAGCCTCTTGTTCCTGAAAACTTCAAAGTGGAAGAAACAACTACTTTGTTACCAACTAGGACACGAAAGGGGCCAGCAAGGAGAGGGCGACAGCGAAGGGACTTCCAAAGGGACATTCTTCCAGGCCTTGCATCTTTATCAAGGCATGAAGTAACAGAAGATCTTCAGACATTTGGTGGGATCATGAGGGGAACAGGTTATTCATGGAATTCAGGATTAACTAGGAGAAGCTCATCTAGGAATGGTGGTGGCCGGGGAAGGCGACGGACACAGGTTGCCCCCTCTCCACCTACACCGGTGGCAACAAATGAAACTAGCACCCCACTGATTCAGCAGCTTAATAACATTGAAATTGGATTGGAGGATAGAAGCTTAACAGGTTGGGGCAAGACAACAAGGAGGCCCCGCCGACAGAGGTGCCCGGCCGGTAACCCTCCATTGATCCAGTTAACCTAATCACTACTAAGAGGCTTAAAACTTTTAGATGACAGTTTATAGAGGTAAGCAGTGCCGGTTTTTATATTAATGGAACACATGATGTTCTCAGGCATGAGGATTTCTCTTGTAAATTTCTTCAACCCGTATTTGGGTATATGCTTGATTCTCAGTCTTTGGGGTGGTAACAACTTGTATTATTCTTAAATAATGTCGCATGATTTCTTCTCATTTTTTCTTTATAGAACTGTTGAGATATATACAGTGTTCCTTCAATTCACTACTCTCTCACATTCTAGGACTTTTATCAATGATTTTATGATTAGTCTCACTTTGCATCAGTTGATCCTTCATTTTAATCTAATAGCATTTATATTAGCTTACATTTCTTGATGAATTTATTAGCCGACATCATAGTGTATTAGATTTGTTCCTTTGCTATGGATATGTATGGTCATATTGTGGTCCCAAAACACAGCTCATTTTGCTGTGTAATCATAGATTTAATAAAATGTATTTTGTTGTGTAATCATAGATTTAATGAAATGTTTGTATGTCAAGGAACCGTAGGTATAAATTTTTCCCATTATTTTGAAATCTTTATTATTCTATCATTCCTTTTTTCCAAAGCATGTGCAAGGTTTTCTTTTCTAATTCTATGGTCCATTTGAAGCTGGTCAATGGTAGGTGATGAAACTTGTCTCATGAATGTTGGAATCTCAGAAATATATCATAGTTTGAGGAACACACAAGTAAATTATAAAATATTGGAGTATGTTGCAGTTCCAAGTAAATCTGAGAAAAGATATTTTTTACTATTAAATCCATGTTTGAGCTTAAGTTGACCATCACTTAGTCATAAGTGGGAGGTGCATTTGTTCTCTAACTTAGTATATGTTTTAAGGATTTTTTCTTGCTTGAAATAGGTTTCAAAGTGTTTCAAAACATGTTATAAGAAAGCAAAAAATAAGCACAATATAAGGAAAAAGAGAAGTAAGCATTACATACTCTGTTAACAACAACATTGTCTTAGTTACCCTTCACACCTGTTGAGAGACAAAAATATCTATAGATATTCAGGAAGAATAAAATAAAAATATTATTTTGTAGGGAAAATTATTATATGTGAAAGTTAAATTGAGAATTTTTTTTATTAATTTCTCTACAAAAATTATTTTTACCTATGCTGAATTAAATTTAATTCTTGAGAAATATTGGAATGCAATAATTAAAATGAAAATGAAAATTAAGAGGAAGAATAGAAATAAGAATGCTTGGAAAATGAGTAGTGTTGTATTTAAGTAAAATAGAAAACTACAAGCTTAAAATGATTATTGGTTCTATAATTTTCCTCTACCCACATGGTGGAGGAAATAGGTTGCAAATATTAAAACACTCAACATATTTAAAGAATTGTATTCAATATAATAATTTTAAGATAGATAAATAACTTATAATTTATGTTTTTTTTTTTAAGTTATACAAATTAATGTTATATAAACTTGAAAACATTACTTGTAGCTGTCACACTAGAAGTACAATAACATCTAATTTTTAATAATACATGAAAAATACTAACTTAAACCTACTTTACTAAACTAAAATCACATTAAAATCTAGTTTCTATTGCATTTTAAATTTATATAAACTATTAAACTTGACAAGTCAATATTGATTTCAATTGTGTATTTCATTTGTTTGTGTTCACTCTATTTCTTTATGAAAATATAGTCTGATCTGTGATATGTACAGAAAGGTACATGAACAATAAAAGAAGATAATTGAGGTGAAGCTTTTGAATGGTTGACTCAGAAAAACCAAAACAGAGGCATGCTAACATGTTTGTCCACTCTCTGGATATTAGGAAAAGTCATTTATATGACTGAAAAATGCTCTTCTTTTGTTGTTTTACTTTTCTCTCTTTAACTAAAAAAAAACAGAAAAAAAAAACAAAGATTGTGTGGTCTTCTTTGATTCCTTTTTCTGACCTGCTACATATAAGATTGGTTCACATGGTAAAGACAAGAAAAAAAGAAGAGTAATCAAGACAAGATGCCAAACATAATTGTTCACAGCAAGTGCATATTGTTATTTTAATGTGTTTGTCTATTATAATTTTTATTTATTTTTATATTTTTTAAATCTTTTGTTTGATTGGTAAAGGAGCAGAATAATATCTTAATTAAAATAAGTCAGACAAGAATAATCCCACACATGAAAGTGACCAGAGACAAAAATATATAAGCAAAAAAGAAAAGAAATGAATTATCATTATTTTTGTGCAATTATTGTTTTAAGTTGTATCTCGACCACAACTTTTTTATGTTTTGTTGATTATTACAAATGGCATAATTATTGTAAAATAAGAATGAAAATTAAAGGTGTTATTTATTTATTTATTATTTCTAGAAAAGAGACTTATTCCAAGGAGAAGAGAGATGACAATGACTAGAGAGGGCAAAAAGATTTTGGCATCTTAAACTGTTTATGTTCTAAATTTCTACCATTCTTTTTTTCCTGTGTTTTCATCTTTTGAGATAGAAATAATATTTTCTTTTTTATAAGAACAATAAAGACAGAGATACACATTTTAATATCAACTCTTTTGTGTATTTTCATTATATAAATATTTTTAATAATTTATAAGAAAATTAATCCTAAACAAATTTCTCAAACCCTTGTGTAATATAAATAAAATAGACACTTATTCGTTTGTTTTTAGTAAGATGATATTCATATTTTTACAATTTTAAATAAATATTTATATTATTTGAGTTTTTAATAAATAAAACTGACATCGTGTTTCATTTTTTTTTATATTGTAATAAAATGATACTTAATGTTCTTTATATTTTAACTAGTGAAAACAAATGTGTACATATAAGTAAGTTTACTTTTTACATTTTGTTATGATAATAAAAAATAATAAAATTATTTTTATTATTATAATTATAAATTTAAATGTAAATATTGTTTTATAATTTTATTGTAAATAGCTTTTATGAGACTAAAATATTTTAATAATTAGAAAATTATATAAATATAATTAAATATTTTAAGGAAAAGATGAAACTGTTTATTAGTTACAATTTAAAAGATGTATTTTGTTTATAAAAAAATTTAAAAAATAAGATTTAATGAATAATTATTTTTAATTAAAAAATATTATTAGATATTTTTACATAGTTGATATTCTTTTATATTATTATATTATTACAAATTAAAAATATTTTAAAAAACTTCTCCTAAGATTTTCTATAAACAATGAGGAGCTATAGTTTTAATGGTGAATGAATGATTAATAAAGTAGGTACACTTGAAAACCCATATACTAAGATCTTTTATGTTGGTGAGAACACATGATTTTAATGATGTATTCTACTTATGACATTTTGATGTTTGTATATTAAAAGATGTTTGAAATAATTTTTAGTTTTATGTTTTTTTTAGAATCAAATCTGTTTTTTAAAATAATTTTTTCTTTGTTGAGATTTTTAATAAAATATTTATTTCAAATTATGTACTTTATGTTAATTATAGACTTTAAAAAGAAAAAAAAGATTGAAGTGTAACTTTTTCTTTTAAGATATTACTATAAAAATCTATATAATGAAGAAGTTAAGTATTATAGAAATAAAATTAGAAGATGCAGAATCTTAAGAGAAATAGTCTTAAAATAAGACAAAGAGTAGAGAGAAGAGAATGAAAAAGTATAATATTATTAAGTGTTGTGTGGGACATAGAAAGATGGTATAACAGAGAAAAGATAATTTTGATTGGCTATGTCTCTGTTCAGTTGTTGTTATTGGTACTTACTTTCTTACCATAAAATAACATAATTTGGTTCTCTTGTTAAGGATCTTTCTCTCTTTCTCTCTCTCTATCACTGTTTTTCAAACACAAAATAGCCAAAGGTACTTTTCTTGTCATTCATTCATTCTCCAACTTCCCATTTCAGTGCTCTGCTTTTACATTTTATTTTTGTCCTTTTTTTCATTCTTTCTCTAATTCAATCTTCTTCCTTCACCAAATCATTTTTCCATATCATTTATGTACTTTATATATTTTTAAAAAAAAAATAACTTAGAATTTTTTTTTTTTTAAATTCTTATTTTCAGTTTCTACAACTTTTTTTAAAACTTTTGTTAAATCCTTGTTTTATATATCAGTCTTTGTCATTAACTTTTTTTTTTCATTTTAAATTAATCTTTTAAAAATAGAAAATGAAAGAAAATCCTAGGTACTAAAAACAAATATAATAAAAAGACCCAAATTAAATAACTAGGGTAGAAAATATTTTATAGAAATCAAAAGTGGAGTTTTTTCCTACAAGAGAAAGAATAAAATATGATTTTGTTAGTACGGAAGGATATAAAAAAAAAGAAAGAAGTTTTTTTTTTTTTTTTATATATATTAGTTTATCTCAACTCCATATTATTGTTAGTTTTTGAAAATTCTAAGTTTTGTTAAAATCAAACCTTAGAACAAAAATTATTCATAATATATTTATAACAACTATATTACCAGTCAAATTAAGTGCATCAATTAATTATCAAATTGAAAACCAAGAACATAATTATGAAATTGAAAACCAATAAGAACATACTAATAACTAATTTAAATCAAGGATACTAATGCACTAATTGACCATTCTAAACCAACAAGATCAAATTAAAACTAAACATTCAACCATTCAATCTAAACATACTAAAATCTCAATATTTTCAATAATAATGCTTTATATTCAAGATTTTTTTTTTGTGTTTTTTTATCTGAATTATTTTTCTCAATTTGTTCCAAAAGCTTAATTACTACTGATCTAAATTAACCGAGATACATGCATCTTGCATATATTTCAGTCATCTTCAAAGTCAAGCCTGCAAAATGCTAAAAGGAAGAAAAATTAAATATTTTAGTGAACAAAAAAAAAACTCGCTCAAAACAAAGTTTTATTTGATCCATTTTGGTCACTTATTTGTTGTCTAAACAAAAGTGGTCGATTGTGAAAATTATGAAGTATCGTTCCAGAAAATTAAAATAAAGATAGAGAAAAGGAAAATTTAAAGAGGGACCAAATAAAGAATAGAAGAATAGACGAAAGAAGAAAAAAAGAAGAATAAAAGCAAAAAAAGAGAGTATAAAACTATTAATAGGATTATCAAATTCAGTCATTTATATCAAGTTCAGTCATTTATGGTCACATAGAGCCATTAGAAATTTTGGTGCAAATTAAGAAGAAACAAATTTAATCTCTACAAATATTCTCTATGTAAGTTTGGTGGTCAGTATGACACAACAGAATATCTCTACAAATATTTTCCTAAAAGATGATATCATTCTAAGATTGGATTGATTTGTTCAAAATGCAACTTTATGGTTTCTCTCTGCAAGTTATAAAATGCAACTTCTGGTTTCTCTCTTCAAGTTATACGGTCTATAATCCTCAAAAAACACACTAGCTCCAAACATTGTGCCATGACATTCTACATCACATCCTTGTTCCTGTGCCAAACTCTGAAAATTTTCTAAAAACATATAAATTTCTTTCATTTGCCATTCAGAAGAAGTGTCTCCGGCTCCGAATCTGTAAATTTTCTTATCTATCTCAATTGAACTGAAGCCAGGGACCTTCTTTAGGCCCAGTCCTTCCATCCTTGATCTCACCTTTCTGGATTCATACCAGTTTCCTCCCTCGGCATATATGTTAGATAACAAAGTGTAGTGTCCTGTATCATCTGTTCTTAATTCTCTAAGTTCTCTTTGAATGTTGTTAATCAAATCCATCCTCCCATGTATTCTACAGCCATTAAGCAAAGCACCCCATGTGCTAGCATCTATAGGTAGACATGTTGACTTAATTATTTCATATGCTCCATTGATATCACCGGCACGGCTTAGAAGGTCAACTATAGAGGCAAAATGTTCTGCATTAGGCACTATGCCATAATCCTTCATTAAGTCAAAATAGAACTTTCCTTTTTCAACTGATCCAGCATGCCTGCAGGCAGAAAGGATGTTCAAGAAAGTTATTTCATTTGGTTTAATATGTGAGTCTACCATTTTGGTGAAGAGGGTAGTAGCAGAAGTTAGTTGACCATGTATGCCATAAGCAGCAATCATGGCACTCCAAGACACCACACTTTTCTCTGCCATGTTATCAAAAACTCCTTTGGCTGTTAGAAGGTCCCCACTCTTGGCATACATGTCAACCAGAGCTGTATCTATGTATAGATCCCTCTGCATACCAGATACAATGAGCTTATGGTGAATCCATTTTCCCTTCTCGAGATAACCCGAATTGGAGCATGCTTGAATTGCACTTAATAAGGTTACGTCATTAATGTCAATACAATTGAAGTACATGTCATCAAATAGCTTGAGTGCTTCTACTGAAATGCCATTTTGAGAAAACCCAGAAATCATACAGTTCCATGTCACAATGCTTTTCTCCCTAATCTTGTCAAAAATTGCGTATGCAAAATCCACAAAGCCACATTTTGAATACATATCCATCAATGAGTTCTGAACAAATTCATCCCGGAAGCCTCTTTTCATCACATGGCCGTGTATCTGCTGTCCAAATAGTATTGAACCAGCATCTGCACTGGCTGAAGTAGAACTTGCTAAGCTAAACGGGTCCGGCATTAGCCCCTTTTCTAACATACGTGCAAAGAGCACCATGGCTTCCTTGTTTAAACCCTCCTGCGCATAAATTGATATTAGAGTGTTCCAGGATACAACACTGCTGTTTCCAATTAAATGAAGAAGCTTTTCACAACTGCTTATTTTCCAAAACGCTGCATAGAAATCCATCAGTGCAGGCCCTATATCAAGATCAGCACCATTCATTTCTCTCCTCAAAATAAAGCTATGAACTGACATTCCCTCTTTCAACCAGCCTAACCTAGCACAACAAGACAGAACACTGATCATAGTCACCTCATTGACTTCAACTCCAGATTCCTGCATTTTCCTAAAAGCATCAATAGCCTCCTCAAAGCACCCATTCTGATTACACGAAGAGATCATACAAGTCCAACAAGAAGTACTTCGATCACCAACACCTTCAAAAACCCCTTTTGCTCCATATAAGTAGCTACACTGACTGTACATAACAATAAGAGAATTCCTCAAACTCGCATCACCGACCATCTCTTTCCTTATTCCATACCCATGCACCGATTTTGCCAGCTTAAGGCAACCAACCTTGCCACAAGCCTCGGCCACGCTGAGCATTGTAACAGAGTCCAGTTCAATTCCCTCGTAAACCATCCCACGCAACATTACCAACCCTTCTTGCGGTCGACCATTCTCCACATAACACGCAATAACCGAACTCCACGAAACTAAATCTCTAACATGCATTTCATCAAACACCTTCCGGGCATCATTCAAACAACCTAATTCCCCATACATGCTCAACAACGAAGTTCCAATGACATGATCAGCGCCAAAACCAGACCTTAGTATCCTGCCATGCACTTTCCTGCCCATAACCAAGTCCCCAACGCGAGAAACAGCTTTGAGAACAGAAGGGTAAAGGAAAGTGCAGTTCTGGATTAGGTGGGAACCCTTTTGAATGTTATTGTGGTAAAGGGAAACTACTTGGTGAAACAATTGGTGCCATAAGTAACACTTGATGAGGACACCGAACATGAAGGAATCGGGAGATGGGTGGGTTTCAAAAACGACTCTTGATGAAGGGAGAGACCCCATTTGGGCGTAGGACTCGAGAAGCTTGGTGGAGGCAAGTGGGTCGGTGTGGAGACCAGTGACGACGAGGTGGGCATGGAGTTGGGTGAGTGATCTTAAGGTAAAACATGACCTGAACAATGGCATGTACAATGTCATCTTTTCTGTGTTTGGGTTTTGGTTGATAATGAAGAAGGCAATGGAGTGAGGCTAAAGATGCGCAAGAATGAAGGAAAGGAAATAAGGGGAGAAGAGATGACATCAGAAGACACAGAAAATGCATCAAGCTCGCGGGAACACGAAAGTTTTGAATTCTTATAAATTGCAGCCATGAAGTGTTGTGTTGTATTCAGTCTGGTCTCTTATTATTTGATTTGTTTATATTAATGATATGATCATATTTTAACATCAACTGAAAAAAAAAAACATTTGATGTATAAAAAATTAATAAAATAAAATTAAAAGAACTATATTTACGTGTTTTTAAAATTTAATACTAAAAATATATAAAAATTTCAAACAAAAACTAATTATAATTTTGCTTTAAAATACTAAAAAGTACAGGAAAATATATTCATCTATTCCGTTTGATGAAGTAACACTTTTTAGCAATATACACATTATTCCGTATCTTCACCACTGTGATGGAGAAATGGAAAGTTATACACTGAATATAAGGTGTGGCTAAGTGAGTGATCTGATAGCAGAGCCATAATCACTGTGCAAGTCACACAAGAAATGCTTTCATGGCAGAAGATTTTCAACCTCTCAATTCTTAACCCGGTTGAAGGCATATAGTTCACATTGGTTTTTAAGCTTTCAATCCATCTTTTTCATTCATCATTTGGTGGGTCAATTGGTATTTCATGCCTTGGTCTATTGTACTTCTCCCGTAGTTGCTTAATTGGGATGAAATCTCCAGCTGAATCCATTCCATAGAAAAGAAAAGAGATGTAGGGATGATCAAATCTTCCCTGAACACCGACAAAACTTCAAATTAAATGATAGAAATAACAGCATGGTGCATGGCTTTCAAGTATAGATCCATCTACTCACCATGTCTGGCTTATCAGGTGTCAAAAGATTCTCCTCTGGAACTGCAAAAGAATAAGAGAAAAATCAATCATTTGTATCCAGAAAATGCGTACAATAAGCAATACTAAATAAGCACCATTGAATGTAATGTAAGTAAACACATAAGCCTAAAGAATTAAGTAATAAGCTTTACCATATGCCACTAATAGATTTGGTTCAGCACGTACATCAACAAGAACCTAGACATTATAAAGAAAACAGATTAAATTCCAGCAGTAGCACACTTCTTGACCAGAGCCAGTTCAAAACGAGATAAATTTGTATGGCAAGAGATCAAAAATCAATATATCCAAAATTTCAGCTCTATGAAGAGAAACAATTTAAAGACGCAAATTATTCCTTCTTGAATTCTGATATACACATAATAATAAGGAACAAAATCAACATCCAATAATGAAAAGTATTTAGTAAGATATTTTCCTATCAAATTTCTAACAATCAAATTACATCTCTGACATTTTCCCTCAAGTTGGAGATTGGGTATCACGAGACGAATTTTTTTGTTTCAAATGCCATCAAAACAAGACTCCCTGAGAGACCTAGTGAATATTTGCTCTTCTAGGACATAGTTTTCTCTTTGTCCAAATGACAATCAATTTGCAATATGGTTCGTCCTTTCAAATCATATCCTTAACAGAACTTGAGCAAATGTACCATACAAGTCAAGCTTGTGAAAAATGGTCACAGGACATAACACTTGCTAGAAAGCAGAAAGATGCTCAGAGAATGCAGCGGTTGCTGGAAAACAAAAATGATCAAAGGGACACAGGATCTGCCAAAAGCAAAAAGCTAAAATGCTCAAAGAGCACCACAACTGCTGCCAAAAGCACAAAAATGCTCAAAGGACATGGCAGGTTCCAGAAAGCAAAAATGCTCTGAGAGTGCAACTGCTATTGGGAAGCAAAAAATCTCAGAGCGCAATCACTGCTCTTGGGAGGCAAAAATCCTCAAATGGCACAACGATTGTTGGAGAGAAAAAATGGTCATCGCATAACGCCATTGGTGGCCGGCGTCGGCCAACAAAAAGCACACCAAAAGAAATAAAAAATAGAAATTCATCGGAAAAATGTTAGGGGTGAGCAATACTCATTGAAATAATCATTAGCAGTGAACAATAGTGCCACTTTGAAAAGGTTGACGGTAAAAGATCAACCATAATAGTCCTCGCTGGTGAAACGTCGACGTAAATAGTAATAGCTGAAGAAATGTAGGTGATAAGTAGTATTCACTAGAACATCGATGGTACATAGCATCACCGCAGGAACGTCGATGGCAGATAGTATTTGTTAGAAAAATGTCGACGATGAAAAAAACACACGTTGAAAAGACGTTGAAGGTAAATAGTAAAGCCGGCTGAAAAAAGCTAGCCCGAAAGTTGTCGAGAATGACCAATAATGTTGACAAGAAAAAGCTTACTGGAAAGTCGTTGGCGGTGAAAAATGACACAAGCTGTGAACAGTGAAGGAGGTGGAGAAGAACAATGTGTCTGACATGAACAGTGATGGTAGGAAAAAAGACAAAAGCCGAAAAAGTTATGTTATTTCTAAAATGCTTACTCATATAATCAGTGGTCCCAATGGGAAAGCACAAATTTCAGTTATTAGCATCTTAATACCATGTTGAAAGGACTAGTGACCTGAGAGGTTCAGAAGTTTTGTGCTGGAGATTCTTTATTGACTATCTAAAAATATAATATATGAATAAAGTATAATTATTATTTATAACTCAATTTTGTAAGATTGAATTTCACATAAACTTAATAAAAAAGTATCAAAACTATTATGTTGTCGTTATTGGGTTCGTGTTAGACCACCAATAAATATCTTATCACACATTTGATGCTCATTTCCTCGGCTTGAAGAAATGTGTTCTGGATACCACATAGACAAAAATAAGAATAGGTTATAAAACATAAATGAAATGCAATTCTCATTTTATAAGTTAATTTTATGTTGACACAGGAGCAAATTTGAGTAGTAAGTTTATTTGATGATGCTCCAAATTAGGTGATGTTTTAATGTTCCTGATAAAATCAACTAATTATTGAATTTGTTAAAATGCATGTATAAAAGAACTACGTAACTGATTGTTAAATTTGTTAATATGCAAGTCAAGAGAAGCTAGCTCACTGTTTTAATTGATTATGTTAAATATCTAATCCATTAAAATTATCAGTAATGTGTTTTTTTTATACAAATGAGTCGGGTTAAAATGCATGTAATCGATTAAACATACATTCTTGGAAGAAAGAAAGACAAATTCTTGAAGGACAAAGAACATCAATTTGTTAAAATCAAGACTACAAGCATTCAAGCATGGTTGGATGTAGCTAAGGAGTGACAAATTCTGGTTTCTTGTGTAAAATTCACACTTTAGGTGTTTTCGTTTCTATACTCTTGTTGTAAACTTGTTTACCGCTGTTATACTTGCAGTGTAGGCAAGGTCTCGGATGATTATGTGTAACATCATCATAAATAACTATTCTTGTTGGTTAAAAGTTAAGATTGCATAGATGATTTTGTACTCCCTACATTCATATAGCGAAATTTCTTTCAACTTAGGTTGTTTGGAAGAAGACCGGATATAAACTCGTTAGAGTTGAACTAGTATAAAATCTTGTGTGACTTATTCTATTATCTTCTCTTGTATTTGTTAAAATCTTTGAAAGGTTGAAAAAACTCTTTTAAGACAGCTAGTATACACTAAAATTTTCAAGAAGGGTAAAATCAGATTCTAAACCATTCCATCCCCTCTTAGTTGAAATTTACGGATCCTAACATTTTATAGTTTAGTTGAACATAAACCTACTTACTATATCCAATACATATATGAGTATTGTTATCTATAATGAAGAAGATATACAATAATAAAGAAAAGAATCAACATTTAATAATGAGAAATGTTTGGTAAAATATTTACTTATGAAGAAAATAAAAATCTAGATAAATTTATTTGATTTTTTTAATTATATATATATAATGAACTGAAAATGATGTTCAAAATTTTGGTCAAACAAATAAAAAATGGTATTTCTTTTAAATGTGGGTTAAATATGTTTTTAGTCCCTATACTTTGGGGCGATTTTGGTTTTAGTCTCCTCTTTTAAACTAAGATACAATTTAGTCCTTCAACTTTAGAAAACTCTAGTTTTAGTCCTTTTTACCAAATTTTTTTAACTTTATTTGTTGTTTCAAGCACGTTTCATTATAGCATTTGGATTGTTTACATTGTTTGATACATTTTTGCTTCAATGTTAATTGAGAAACGCGTTTGAAACAGCAAATAAAGTTAAAAAAAATTGGTAAAAATGACTAAAACCAGAATTTTCTAAAGTTGAAAGACTAAATTGTACTTTAGTTTGAAAGAGGGACTAAAATCAAAATCGTCCCAAAGTATAGGAACTAAAAACATATTTAACCCTTTAAGTGTGATTTTGGAATTAGAATTTAAATTTAAATTTCACAACCACAAATATGCATGAGTACAAATGGCACCATAAAGAGAGTGTCAAATTAAAACAAAAATAAACTTGTAAGTGATCTTCTACATAATTGTTTGAAAGGAGACACGGCTGATTATGGTTGAGGACATCTTAACACATAATCAATCATGTAGTCACCCATAATTGATTATATGCCGAGGCATAATCAATCATGTCCTCAACCATAATCTGTAACACTACTATTCTACAAGGTGAGACTGAAGTATATTTAATAAGAATTGAAAGTGTACAAGATGGATTAAGTAAAAATTAAATTTGATCTTACAGAAACTGAATAATTCATGCAAATGCAATTTGTATGCTGAAGTTAATCAAACCTGATAAAATGGTTGAGTGGAACCACGAGTCAACTTCTTAACTTGTGCATTATCCATCCATGAACTTGTTTCACTGCATACTGGATCCATTCCACAGATCACAGCTCTATAGCCTGCAACTTATTTTGAGCAATCAAAATGTAGGAAGCGATACGGAAATCATCCTCCACAATTATTAGATATTCAACTTATGATTGTGCACATCAATGATCCATATGAAAGATTTACAAGGTGATGTCAATGGAGTTCTGTTTTCCTGCATTATCGATATTTTAGTTCCTGATAATTTTATCACAACATAATTATAACTTTATCTATTGAAAAGCTTCATATTACAACTAAGAAGCACAATTTTTTATTATTAGATCATATTGTATACTTGAAATGAAATTAATAATAATTTTCTGTATTCAATGGAAGGTAATTCAACCGCTTACCAAATTTTTTATGTCTCACTTTCTGACCCAAGCGAAATGCATATTGTGCATTTTCATGAGCCAAAGCTTTAGCTGATGCAGCTAGAGACTCTGCTTCTAGTTTGGAAATTTCATCTCGTAATTCAGCAGCCAAGGCATAATTTTCCTTCTCAACAGCATTCTGGAGGTCTGAACTGAAAGGAAACAGAAATCACTGTCAGTACTCAAGTTGACCCTGTGGAAAGGGAAAAAAGCCAATTTTATCATGATGAACAAAACAGCTTGACACAAAAGAAGAAAACTCACCGAAGACGTATAATACTTAGAGCTTTATCTTGAGCTTCACTTTTTGAAGATAATCCCCTTTTTGACTGTTGTTGCTTGATTACCTCTTCTTCAACCTTCCAAAAACATCCAAACAAGCTGCAAGTTATTCAATTCTCCAATCCCACAAAATTTAGATATCTTGAAGATATGTATATAGACAAAGATAAACTGATAAACATGTTATTGCTTCAAATTATAGAGGGACTAAACTCATATTCAAGGGTGATAAAAAAACAACATTTAATTAAATCACTGACAGAAACTGAAAAGTGTAAATTCAACCTCAATTAAGCCTAGAATTTGATAAGTGGCAATTTATCTAACCTCAGTAAGTTTGTTTCTCAGTTGCTGTGCAGCGTCATACTGCTCCATATTCAAAGCATACTGATATTCAAAAGTTCCAAAGATGAAGCATTAAAAATCCATAAATTTGAAATAACCCCTACTCCACTAAACTTCTTACAGAGGAGTAAAAGCAGCCACACCTGTACTCTTGTGGCCAGGTCTAGCTGAAAGAAGAACATCAAGATATCCTCATTAGCATTCTCACTGTGCTCTGAACTTGCATCCAACCCTTGATCTCCCCCTCTAAACATCCATGCTGCTTTAGCCTTAAAACCACCGCGCCTTGAAACATAAGGGTACCCAATTAAGAAAAAGCTGTGCACAGAATGGTTCCAACAAACCAAGTGTCTGCCAGAGGCAGAAGTAATTTGGGATCTGTTGAATGGCTCAAAGGGTGTCATCCAAGAAGGTATCTTTTGATTTGGGATCTTTCCGCAAGTAGCTAGAGTACTCAACGACAAACTTTGCACCATTTTTGGGTGAAGCCAAAAAAAAAAAGTGTTCCTCTCCCAAAGAGGTAAAATAGAAACTCAAATTCACCCTTTCCTCGGGAGAACGTTCCTGCATTAATGAAATTACATGAGGGCAAATTATGCAGCTTCAAAACCATGCTATGCAAACTCAACAATTCAATATGCACACCCCACTGAAAAAGCAGAGAAAAAAAAATCACTTTTACATCAAAATTAGTGAAACTTTGGCTAAATTGGATATCAACTAAACCGTTTCTTATCTGGGTATTGCGAGAAAATGGAGGATTAGAAATGGAAGCTGGAAACAACTAGAAGGTACCGTGAAGACAGGAATTTTGCTTTCCAGAAAATTAGAGATAGATTTCTCCGGGAAATGAACAGAAAAAATTACCAAAGAGTGGTGCAGAAAAGGAAGTAGGAAAGATTTCAAACTGCGACGATGACCTCACAGTCACATGAGCAGAAAAGTAAATAATAAAACGAAGAATATACATAAAGAGTTTCAAAGAAATGTAATGAGTATCTTTAAAATTTCAGTTACTTTTTTTTTTTTTTTGAGACTGAATTTTTTATTATACTTTTTTGTGTTCTCATCTCAATAAAGTATAAAAATATGGCTAACTGGTAGTTAAAACGGCATTCGTTAATTATGGTAATTAAGGGTAGTTAATTCAGATATTATAGTTTTGATTTCTCAGATGAGAATATTCTTTAGAAGGGAAGTAAAAATATAAATGATTTTGAATGTTTAAGTGTGGCATCTTTTAATAAATAACAGTGAAAATGAGATTATTTGTGAATGTTAGCATTGATGTCTGTTATCTTAGTATTCAATTGTGACTTTCTGGCTTTATCTCTTGATTTCTATTATGCTATAAGAACTTGTTGAGAGCACATGTAATGATGATATATATATATTGATCACACACCGTGAGTAGAAGATCAAATGTTACACGTTACATACACATAATATGAATAAACTCAGATAGATTTATCATTAGACATGGCTCTTGATGGAGGAACTGTATCCACTGAGGCCATCATAGTACCTAGACCAGAGCATAACACCCCCATATTTGGAAGAGTCCTTAATTGCTGGAAGCACTTTGGAAGTAAGATCATCCACATCAATGAATCCACTTCCAGCAGCAGCAGGGGAAGCTGGTAGCCCCAAGAAGATCTTGTTGGCTGGAATATCAGAAGACCACTGCTTCCATGCATCTTCAAGGTTGGTAATCTCACTAGAGAATTGGCAAGGAGGATTGTTGTAGAATTGGACCCAGACATTGTCAAAAAGACCTGCAAAAATTATAGGTATACACCTTATGTTGTTATTTGACATGTGACATAGAGAAATATACATTACATAGAGAAATATTCAAAACTGACTTAGAAGGTAATGATTGTAGTTAACGCATATAGATCTCCGTACTGATAAGATAGGGTTAAGCCCAGCCCTCATTGTTTCCTGAACCATAGGTTCCGATACCATTTACAGGAAAGTTCAAAACACCTATAAATTTCCATATTAGTAAGATGTTGTCCGTTTTGGGAATCTTCACGGATTTGCTTTTGATACCACTTCAAAATGTCTCTTACCAATGGAAATATTTTATGTGTATATAAATTCATGTGCATCTCTTATTTTATCTGATGTGAGATGTACCTAATAGATAGATAGATAGAAAGTAAAATTATATGAAGAATGTAAGTTGTTTGATGCACCTGTCTTGAGGGCATTTCCTATCCAAGCATCAGGAAAGGGGCATTGAGGGGCTGCTGTCAAGTACACTTTTCTGCCCTTGTTGCTGTACCCTTTGAGGTACCTTGCAAGATCATCCCAATAAAGGTTTGATCCTCCTTCAATGTCAAAGTCAATGCCATCAAGAACAGCAGGTCCAAGAGGGCGAGAAGGAGAGCTTCCCCCCAAGAAATTGTTCCAAAGGTAAGTGGCAACTTGCCTTGCATCTTGAGAGGATGCAAGAGAGTAGCTACCAGCACCTCCTCCCAAAGACAGCAACACTTTTATGCCTTTGGCTTGGCAAGATTTTATGTCTGAGCTCAACTTGGTGCAACCATCACTATAAGGGTCACAATGACCAGCAAGGTTTATCATTGGCGTTTGGCCATTCCCAAAAGTTGGCAAAAAGGCCAAGATGGCATATTCATAGTTCCCTGTGCCACATGTCTCTGCTAAGGTTCCTTCATTGCCATTCTGGCCCCAGTAGATTGCAATGCTGCCACCGTTTGAACCACTTGTTAGTGCCAATAGTGCCAATGTGAAGAATGAGAATGAAGTTGCAAAGTTTGCCATTTCTTTTGAAACAACTCAACAAAAACAAGTGTGTTTTCTTTTGCTGATGATACATGGTGTTAGAGAAAGTGGCTTTTTATAAGGGTAACATAACATAACATGCATGTAATCCTAAACTGTCTTGTTTTGGTTTTGCCCATGAGACCGTGGATTTGCAGTTACTTCATCTCATAGAGTCCAATGTTTCTATTTTTTACGTTGATATTGGAGAAGCACCGTGCAAATTTGCCTACATCTACTATTGTTTCAACTCCAATTTTGCAGATAGAATCATTACACTGGTCAAAAGTAATGTAACTTTTTAAATATTTGAAGAAAAATAAAATTAATTTTACCAAATGCATTGGTCCCAAGATAAAGTAACAGTGACATGATAACTAATTAATATTTCTTAACATAAAACTATTTTTTTCATATTTGTATGCATTTTCCACAAGCTAAATATATTTATATTATAAACCTTTAACCTGCAAACATCGGCCAACAGGAATCTTTGAATGATAATTTGGATAAAAGCCGTATATCTTTCTTTCTTCTTTCACCCATATTAAATTATCTACAAATAATAATGGGTCCAATCAAATATAAATAATACTTATTTATTATCTTATCCGTAGCAAAAGAAATTTCATTTGTTACCTGTCAAATACTTATTAAAAAATATGTATGAATATTTTTAAAATCATGGGTATTTATAAATATATGCAAATATTTTAAAAAAATATTTTATAATTTTAAAAAAAATTAAATAAAATTGTAAAAAATATAATATAAATTAAAATTTAATATTAATTAATTTTAATTTTTAATTATTTTGCAGATATACTTACATATATCAATAATATAAAATCTCTAATCCAACTTGTTTATAAACTAATATTAAAATATTTATTATTCGTTGTGTGCAGGTATACCATGAATTTTATCTATAAACACTCAAACAAGTGTTTTTGTCATTCTTCTTAGACACACACACACATATATATATATATATATATATATTATAAAAGTAAATTTCTTGACATGATCTAACAAAGTTTACATAACAAGCCAGCTTCAACAGAGATCAAAATCACCTTTAAATTATATTCACAACTCGGTTCGGCACTACAAAGAAAGATTATTCTATTATTTTACTTACAGAAAAACTTGCCAGTACTTGAAAAAAGTAACAAAGTCTTCGATACACATATATAGACCCTCTTCCTCTTGCCAAAGAGAATAATGGCATGGAAAAACTAATGAAGAAACTACATTCGGTGAAGATCTTGTATCAACTGATGATGGCATGATCATGGTCGGTGATACACATATTTTGTTCTAGGATCCACAATCAGACCTTTTCCTCCATTCACTTCCAAGTCATGCCTATGAAAATATCAGTAAATAATTAATTAGAACCTATAATCTAACCAACATTTACCAGGAAATAGAAAACAACAAACAAAATATGCTGTAACATTTTATGAAGCCAAAATGCTACCAACAAGATTTTTAACATACTCTTTAAACACACTGTTTCTCATTGTTTGAAATTTATTGAAAACTAAATCAGTTTTCCTTTGCTTTCACAAGGTAAATGGTTAACTGCTTAGCGCACTTTTTAATTAAAATGGAATTTAAATCTAATTCAATCCTAAAAAACGATATAATAAAATAAGGTTTGTATTTATTTATATATTATAATTTGATCTTATTTTTAATCAATCTAAGATCTTCTCGATATTAAAAAGAAGTGGATGCTGTTGTGTGTCCAACATTTGGACAGTTTCAATATAACTAGATATAACAAAATCATGCAGATGTCATTCCCCATTTCTCACTTCTGATTTTGTAATTTCCAAAATTTTCAGTCGAAGTGTGCTACTAGTACTCCTCGTTCATGGAATGACATTATGAAAAGGAACAAAAGATGCAAACAGGAAAACATAAAGACTCAACTGAAAGACGAAATCTGGGATGGTCAACTGTTCACGGGGTACGTATCTGAAGAGCTGTAGTAATCTATCAACATACACCACTTTCTTCCATACCTAAAAGTTAATCATCAATGTTAATAACACGTGAATGATGTTCTTAAAAAGGTTTACGTCTGTTGATAAATCTGATTCATACCAAACCATCGACAAGCATCTGAAGCGCGAAAACAGTCAATTTTAGTCCAATAGTTGGGTGAAGGATGTATATTGCCTGTGCATATCAGATTGAGAGATCAGCACAAGAATTACAAAGGCATAACAGAAATACATTTAAGGAAAAAGATGTGTTGCATGCATACATGCAGGTTGTGCTGGTGCTTGCGCCCAAGTATTTGTTGTAATCTTCTCATCCAACCTAGGTCCGGTTGCCTATTTATGTGAAAAAAAGGTGGACAAAGGTTAAGAGCGATCATCAGGAAACCACACCACTGAGTATTGCATACAAATCTTGAGAAACTGATGATAAGCTTTATTCATGAACACAGTTTCATAATTGTTAACCTACCATCAAAAGAACAATGGTCTTCCTATGTATTCTATATTAAAGTATGGTTCACTTTATTGGCATGTTGTATTAGCTATAGAACAACTTCCCCCAATTACTTTCACCTTGCCCCTCTTAAGTTTTGTTTCACAAAAAATCTACTACTCATACATGCAAATCTGCTACCACAATAAGATAATAATTCAAACTTATCAGAAAAATCCACCCTTGACAAAGGAGCATATAATAAGCCACAGTACAACACATCAAAAGATTGCCACATTTAAATGAAGATGAAATATGTAACCATATTTAGTAATGTTAAATGGGCACAACAATAATGCAGAACCAACCACAACAACGGTACATGACTACATAAAGTAACATCAGGAAACCATGGCACAAACGGAAAATGATCAACCTAATGTTTCCAGCATCAATAGAAAGTGCTATTTATACAATGTTAGCTGTTTTGCCAATTAAGTACTTTCAAGTTTAGGAATAATATGTGATATATCATTTTACGAGATACATCAGATTTATATATACAAGAACCTGCTGACAATTTTAGGAACTAGGAAAAACTTAATCTTCTAGGGGACAAATCCCTGTGATTATGAGATTGTTTCTACATATACACTCCTAGTATTAATAGCAAGACATATTGTAATGATATAAAATAAAAATACAGCAAGGCTAATATAAAACTTCCTGAAATGCATCAAGAACAATCATGGTTTTGAGAAATACCATACAAGCTGAAACAAAAATGTTCAGCCACATTTTGCAACATTGACAATGGAATTTCCAATTCCCTTTTTCTATTTGAAAGTGAATTTAAGAGTTTTAGATACGAAAGAATATTTTATTTGTGTAATCAACTAATTCACAAATTATATAACAACTAGCTAAGCAATTAAGGTATACAGTTAGCTCATCCAAATATTTTCAAAGACAACCCTAGCAAATTTCATATCTATAACACAAGAAATAGACCAATCTGAAAATCCCAGAATTCCATCATTCAACACTTACACTTGCAGAGATGCAGCAGAGTGAAAGTATACAATAGTATATGGTTTGTGCATTATAGGCTCAAACTCCTGAAATTTAATACACAACATTTAGTGTACTCAAAAAGTTAACAGCATAAACCAAAAGGATAAGGATTAAAAATTAGTCATAAATGAAGATAAATTAAGAAAATTACACTTCCCAACATGGAAGATAAATTTATAATAGCTGAACTTATGCTTGTCGAAAGTACAATGTCAAGCTGAAGGATATAACTCAATCACCTTCACTACATAAAGCACAAATCGCTCGAGATCAAGACATCTAAGCAAAAAGTGGGCCCCGACAACAACCATAACAGGACGACCTTCACTATCTACCCCTCCTCGATAACTGAAAAACATAAGTATTTCTGAAATTAAAAGTAAATATCAACCTGAACACATGCATGAAATCTGTTAAGAGATGCAAGAGTACCAGAAAAATTCAAAGAGCGTAAAACTGTTTTTATTGTATCTATGGTTGAAATATTATAAGAATTAGATATTATTAAGAGAGTGAAATGCAAACCTAACTTAATCTCGTAAAATTGATTTGTAAAATGAGATTTGTACTTACTTATATACTATAATTTTGATTATATCTTTAGACGATATGAGATTTCTAATAGATATAATCTGAAAACATTTTTCTTTTCTCTCTACAATATAGAATTTGTATCAATAATATTGCAAGAGTATCTTAGTATTGCATCACCAGAAAATATATTTTCCAGTTAGTTGTTGAAAAGGCCATAGCAAAAAGGACTGAAGAATTTAGCACCCCAATGTTCAGTTTATCACTTGTTCATATGACAAATTTCTCAACCTAGAAATTTTACTAAAAATCAATTACTTGAGATTAGAACAGAAAATATATTTCTAAAGGGCTTGAGAGATCTCTCTCACTATCTTCTATATATAATGAAAATACAAGAGTACACGGAATAGAAAGGGACTGCACAAGACTCCTAGGTGCAGAACTAGGTAAAACTAATAAATGATATAGGAGACTACACCCTGCCTAGGCTTAATGATGATACATATATATAATTATTCTAACACAATTGAATTCATTAATCTTGCTACTGTTAAGAAAGCGTATAATGAATGGTACTAAGAACTAGCTACTAATTCTTTTATGGTGTAGATTTATGCCTAACTCAACCTTAGATGTGAAGTTTGCATCCACTTTTACACTATAATTTGGTTAAATCTTTAGTTGACATGAGATCTCCAACAAGTTCCGCAATTATAGTTCATGCTAATTAGCTCTAAATTAGGAGATGGTTCTAATAGGGACTTGGGTGTTATGAGGTGCCCAAGACCCACATTGAGTAATATGGGGTCCTTAATGGAGTATTTTAGGTGTTTGATTCACCACCCTTAAAAACTAGTTAGGGTTGATTCTCCAAGTGTTTGAGTGCTTAGGCGTGGTTGTCCCAGAACCCATAGGTCCCACAATCAGAATGAATTTTAGACAGTTAAATTTCCCTCCCTTAGGATCTTATATTTATAACAATTTTAGATACATCAGATACGATGTATGTGAGGGAAGATAAGAACATATGAAAAGATATATCTAGGAACTAGGTGCAGCACAAAGTATACAGCACCTTTATAATAAATTCTATTCATTCTAACACTATGATAGGAAACATATAAAGATGCAGAGCTCCAGAATTTAGCCCTTGGAACCCATATTCTTCTACAGAAGAACCTGAAAGTTGGAGCTCTAATAGTGATGATGGATTGCTCATGATACACCCAACCTCTGTTGTTGTTACTTGTTCTTTCCATCTCTGTTTCTTTGTGCCCCCAAACCCCAAGATTACTTTTACTTCCAATCTTATATCCACTATCGGTTCCTATGTCATCCTTCCAGATTTCACCTTCTCTTTGGTCTTCTTGCACCCTTGAACCTTCATTTTCTATTTTCTTGAGGATTATATAGGCTTAGTGCATTACTTGAGGATATTTTGTTTCCCCAGATAATCATTCATGTAAGCTCAATTTATTATGATAAGATTAAGGACAGTCAAATTTTAGTAATCAACTACTAATTGATTCCTCTTATGATTAATAATATATACAAATACACACAAGGTTGTCAAAAAGATTAGGTAAACTCATGGAAGACCATGTAATCTAGACTCAAACTAAAGTTGTAAACCCGTAAGACTTTATTTAATATTGAAAAATATTTAATAATTTATAAATAACTTACACTAAAAATATAAAACTACAAATACGATAGTAATTCAAAATTTCAATTTTACAATAAAAAAATAACAAACCACCATAATAAAATACCATAGTTTTGTAGTATATTGCATTAAGATAAAGTCAAATTATACTTAAATCATGCATAAATATAATATGATATAAAAAATAAATTACAAAGCATAATATATAAAAACAAAAATTATAAGTCTATGACTAATATAATTAATATCATATAAAAATGTTTTAGATATCACTATATCATTAACATAAATTTATATGAAAATAAAATCACAGAATAAAAAGGATACTGGAAGTTGGGATTGCAGAGAGGAAATAATGCACTCAATGAAAACAAATCACAATAGACAAAAAAAAGCTTTAGAGACTTGAAGTTGAATTGAACTAGGAAGAAGAATGGGTATCCCTGGTTTTTGTTGTCTCGCTGCATTCAATGAGTGTTGCTTAATAAAGTTGCGAAGAACCTGGTCACTGTAACAGTCATGAAGAGGAAAATCGCAGTGGAGAACATTCTTGAAAGGATAAAAATTGGGACTATAAAACAAGTTTGGTTGCCAGAATTGAAGAGAAGTCCTGACTCCTTGTTTTGAAGAAAAGGACTCAAAATGGACGACACAGTGCGGCTGTGGACAAGAAAATTCACTCAATCAAACTCACTCTCTCGTTAATGAATTCAAGAGTTGGGCCATGTCTACTGATTTTGCTCAAGTATTCTACACCAAAAGCCTACTCAAAACCGAGTTTTACTGTGAGTTTAACAGGTTGGGGGAATGTAAGCACGTACACTCGTATATATTTCAGTGTTGACAGATTTTAATAACCATGTACACACAAGTGGAGACTCGTTAGCCACATATTTCTCTTCGATCTTATAAATCAAAACAATGAAACATATAAATATCCCTGACTAATTTAGGACTGAAAGTATGCATGATTCAAACAATGAAATAGATAGATACTTACACAATTTTCATCTCTGCAATTTCAGACAAATTTAAGGATTTTGCTTTTGAAAGATATCTAGAGTGCAGAGAATATTCTTCGGCTGCAGACAATGGAGCTCCACCTATTTCACCAAATCCAAGCAAGTTAGAAAAATTCCAACCTCTTTGCGCTTGAACAGTTTTTTCCCATTGCTCCAGACGTCTTTCATCAGGGTCCTTAATCAGAGACATGAAGGCAGGATCCAGAAATGTATCTAAATAAGATGTAGTCCTGTAAACACCAAATTAATCAGGAAAATTATATAAGTTAAATGGATGACGCCTATTTAGATGAATACAATGAAAAAGCTCCAAGAAAATATAGCGTATGGCAATTAATACTGTGGAAAACAGACATAAAGTCACAAGAACAGTGATTTTTAAGTGCTTGTTTGACTTGCACGGAAAGAACATTTGAGGATATGAAAAATTTTGGACCATTTTTTTTTCATTTCTCAGCATACATTTAGTTCAGCTGAAGGGGCATTTAAAGAAGAAATTGTTGTGTGTGTTGCAATATGAAGGACAGTAGCATCAAGATTGCAACAGAAAAGTTAGATTATTGACCAAAATTATATTTTAATCTAGCGTCTGCTTTCATTCTTAATATAATTCTTGACATTTAGCATTTTTCACTTTAGTCCTTGACATTTATACAATCCACTCCTCCTACCTACTTTACATCTACGAAACAAAAATGTTTGTTAAAACATATCTATTGGTTTCCATATTTTGTTATCTCATTTGTTTTCTCATAAGATAATGTGTTAGTGCTTTAGGTTTCATAGAATATCAACACAATGTAATACATTATAGAATATTGTACAAAGTATCTTTTCACTCCCCAAAAATACCTAAGACCAAGCAATTTCAATAATTTCAAATTATTACCGTTAGAGATGATAATTAAGAACAAATCTGAAAATCGATAGAATGACTGGATGACAACAATTAAAATGATAGTTTCATTTGTCAATTACCATTTGAAGAGAGAAAAAAATTCATCCCACATTCCAAATGGCAAGAAAAATCATAATGGTGTCCCATAATTTCTAATAGTGAGAGAGTCCTACATAACTAGTATATTGATAGATAGACTAAAAGTGAATTTATAGGGTCTTAGTACAGATTTTTTTTTATTAGTATGGTGATGTATATTCTAGAATCTTGCACTAATAATTTACTAACCTGCGAAGTGAACCAACATCACTAACAGGAAGATCAACTGGAGCTTTAGCAGGCTTTGAAACAATTTTCTTAGGCAAAGGTTTTATTCTGATTTTGCGCTCATCTATGACAGTCTCACCATTCTCATCCCCAACATCTGCAGGAAGCTTTGCCAAAGCCATCAACTCCTCTTGTTTATCCCGGGGAAAGTAGAGCGGAAGCAACCTATATGGATATTATATGAAAGGTAACAGTAAAGTCCAAACTTGAAAAGAAAAGAAAATTAAACAAATATACTTTTGACAAGTTTATTTCAATAAAGCACTGCATATGTCAATAACAGAAAAACAAATTACCTTTTATATATCTCAGTGTCAATTGTGCTGGTAGTGCAAAAGATGACAGCTGTTATATTGTCTTTGTACTTCTCAAGAAATCGCCGGACAGTTCCTGAATACAAACACCTTAGTTAAGATATAGAAAAATACAAAGTGTAGAAACCTAATAATAATAATAATCAGAGATCACAAACAGTTAAAACCAATCATTCGTTATGTCTATACAATGAAATGAGAGTTTTGGAACTACATAAAATGGTAGAATTTTGCACAAAAGGATGCAACTATACAAGCCCCAGATTTCTTCGTAATTTTCACCTTGGAATCCCCTTAATCAATAATCTAAGACTGGTTAGTAAGATGGAACGCTAAAGAAGTAAACTGATATGCACCAGAGTGTGTTTTGTCATTCTATCTTCTTCATCTCCCTTTCAACCAATGATTTATTTACTTTTTCTACTTAAGATAAAGGTAGCTTGTTATTTTTTTCATTTTTCACATTAAAGGCTGATATTCTCTGTATGGATAGAACAGCAATAAAGTAATTTATCTCCACATGAAGGTCAGTTTAATTCCTACAACATTATCAGCCTTAACCTGCTTAATTTATTTGGTTAGAATAAATATCACAATAATGAACATATGAACTGTAAAATGTGCAAAAAAAACTCACTTATAGCTACATGCGCAGCTGGCTCACGGGGATAGTTCTTTGCCTCAGTATAAATACATCCCATAGCAATACTGATTGATAAGTGCCAACAAAAAAAGTAAGTCTCAGATCTTTAAAGCTACATGGAAAACAAACTGTTTCAAGGAAACAAAAACCTTTTAAGCCCATGTTCAACTAAAAGTTCTAGGCAAGAACGGTAGCAATGGCTTAAAGCATTCTCGGCAGCAGTTTGGTATTTTGAAGCATACTTTGGTCCAACTGTATGGATAACTTTCCTGCAGGAAATTAATTGATGATTTAAATTTCATATGGAATGAATCTAACTTCAAGCTGAGAGAATTATATATGCAAACGAATAGAGATCAGAAACAAGGTTGCAGAATCCATTAACATAATTTGTGTAGCATGACAAAAGAGAAAACATGTTTTTGCCAATGTCCACTTACACACATGCACTCACACTCGCATATGCTATACAAGTCCAAATCCCATGCCAATGTCCACTTATCATGCACTCACAATCGCATAGGCTACAATTTACATATACAAATCCATGCCACTGTCCACTTATAGACATGCACTGAATCACCTACGCCATCCATAATATACAACCAAAATTCAAAAGGGATCAAAGGTAGCATGAGAATGCAACAGCACTGACTTAAAGTCATTCTCAGTTTCTTTCTCCAATAGATTGGACAAAAAAAAGTATACTGTAAAAGCGTGGTGGCATTCATCTTTCCATGTGGTAAATGTATACATTGACTTTCGACTTTGAAAAGGAAAAAAAGGGAGCCAATACACAAACCTTGCAGGAAGGTCATAGGCATTTGTTACTTTAGCCATCCCTGTTCGACATCCACCCTGTCAACAATTGAGATGTGTGATATCAATTAAATTATCAATTTCCAGAAAGCTGCTTCCTGGCATGTCATTTTATGGATTGTCGAAACATAATCATGACACAATGCTTCCATCTTGAGTCAATCTCCCAACCAAAATATTATCACATCCAAAAAATAAAATATTCCAAAGAAAATATAATAATCACTAAAATTATGAGCTCAAATAACATTGAGCGCATAACAAAATTATTGCAGAACAGTTTATAAATTATAAGAACTATACCAAAGTTGCACATTCTTCTGCAAGGCCAGGTCCAGCTGCGGCATGCAATCCTGGGCTGCTGTGTGCTTCATCCATGACCTGTAGACAATAAATGAAAGCAAGCTAAGAAATATAATGCTATTAGCTCAATGTTATTTGCTGGAGGTCCAGTACCGACATGCTAAATAGTATCATTATATACATAATCACAATAGTCTAAGGTGCAACATAATTGTTGAGAATTGATAGAACTTATATGTGACTCAATTTCCAATGTCATGACAGACACAGGACAGCAACAAATGAATAATGAGTAACAGGCAGATAAAAATTGGTCTTTGTCAAGTTTATTTCAAATGTAAATCCTGCGTTATTGACCTTATATGAATAAATTTACCCAGAGATTCTTTTTAAGGTTCAATATTGTGAAAATTTAATTACACTCAAGCATCAGAAAGCAAGTGCCGCTAAGAATTCAATGACTCAGAAATATTTATGCAATTGTAGATTGGTTTCTTGTATGTTGAAATTATTAGGGAAAGTGGAAAGGAGAGAATACAAAAGACAGAATAGTCTATTTAGTATCTATATAATATTATTGAACTCCTAAATCCTAATTCTAGTTAAATAAAGGAACAAATCCTGAAATATGAAAACACCGTTAAGACTACGAGAACATGTACGACACTCTAAAAACACTCTAAAATACCATAAAGGTACTATCAAATATTTTCTACATATTCTCAAGCTAAAGCTTATTCAGCTTCCAACTTGTTAATGAACATTTAAAAGCTCAGGAAGGTGGCAAATGCTAATCAGGGACAAGGAGGTCTGATCTGACAAGAGAGAACAAGGTCTGAAGATTGGAGGTAACAGTGACCAAAAGGGGGCAGAAGGCACCCCCATGATGGACATCAAGTCATACATTAGACAAAACTATTAGCTCTTGTTTATTAAAATACTAAGCTCCTAGTTTTAGTTAATTAAGCAAACAAAATATTATGAAAGGTGGAAATAAATTGTAAGAAAACATTTACAGTAATCTAAAATACTTCAAATAAAACAATGACAGTATGAGATATTTTATTGATATTCTAATATCATCAATGCCAGGAGATGCATGCAAATAAAGAAATTGAGCTTGAAGAACAATAACACTTTCTCAATTGGAGAGAACATGCACATGAATAAAGCAATCACTTTATATAATAAAACAACCACTGTGGTGTCCTTTTCAGTCCAAACTGTTCCCTAGGAGTCCTTACAGATCATAATATCATAAAAGAATGAAGAAAGGAAAACCGATCAGAAATTAAAACAATCTTTAACTTCTAAACAGCAGTAGAAATTTACATTTTATCCAAAATGTTCAAAGCCAATTGTTTTCTAGTGTAGACACAAACAAGTAATGATCGCAAACTCCTTCAACAGGTGGTCCTATTTTCTTGCTTTGTTTGCATAACTTGAATTACAGTAAAAACAAAGGCAATAACATAACATGAACTAACTTTGATCAAGAAAAACTAAACCAAACTACACAAATATATAAAGAAAAACCAATCTATATCACTAAACACACATGCATTCACTCACCTCATTTGTTGAATTTACCACAGCATCCACCTCAAGGTTCCAGGGGTTACCCCTCCACAAGTATATCTTGGAATTAACTTCATGGTTAACAGGAAACCTCGACTCAGAACCACTGCCACCGCTCTCTGTCCCAGACTTGAATGTCAAGGGATCAGGAAAGTATGAACTAGAAAATGCTGAGTCTCCGTTGTTATGCTCTAAGGAATGCTCAGCATCAATCCACCTTGGAACTTGATCCAAAGTCACAACAGAGTCCCCACTATCATTTGGCAATCCACCCCGGGATGTGGCTGAATCTGGAGTAGCCACAGGCCTATACATTTCAGAGACTCCTAAAATCAACAGCACCAATCCCTATGTTGAGGTTCTTCCAAATAACCTTTGCAAGTTCCACAATTGCACATTAACAATCCTGAATTCACACCTTGGCTATTCAATCACCACAATCTCAACCATGAGAACCTCCTATTATAAAACAAAACATGAGATTCCAAAACAAATTTCAAGGACAAATCTTTTCTTCAACTAACATTTGTCCAGCCAGGAAGAAAATGCAATGACAAAAAAATAAATAACTGGATTTTCAATTTTCAAGCTAAAATGAAGAGGAAAACTCATCATATTATTTCCCTTCAATAAAAAGGGGGCAAATTCTTATATGTATGAAAAGGGAAAACCTTAATTTGATGGAAAAAACATAAATATCTGAAAATGAAATCTGGGTTTCGGAAAGGAGCACCTTTTTTCGCTTCTTTCTCCTTAAAGTTTGTTCATTTGGGGATCAAATGAGATAAACGGGACGATGAGCTTGAAAAGTTTAAATTTTTAATTATTTTATAAACTAAAAAAGATTACGTTTTGTTTGATTTTTGTCTTTTAGGTAATGTTTTCAGATTACCGAATCAAGAATAATTGCAATGTTAATATTTTCATGCAATTATAGATCATATTTACTGTTTATTTGTACAGATCTGAACTAATTATATATAATTAAATATCTAAATTTACCTTCAAATAAATTTTTCAATTATATATTTCCATGAAAATTTAAGATTCGTTTACACAAAAATATTAACAAAAGAAAAACCTATCAATAACTATATTCATATTAAGTATTTACTTAATTATATACAAAATATCCCAAAAATAATTGCGAATAAACAAACATGTCATCAAGGTACAAAGGATAATATTTCAATCAATTTCAAACAAAATAATATCTAAGTGAATCCTGTAATACTCACGATAATTTTAGAAAAAAAAATATATATATTTTAAACCATATTCTTTGAATTTAAATGAAGTGTAATTCCTAAATATGAAAAGATTATATTAACCAAATTTTTAGTGTATCTATCCATATTCTTAATTTGGACGTGCAAGTAAATCTATCACAACAAAGGAAATAATGAGAAAACAGAGAAAATGAATCTACATATGTATCAATGCCTTAATTTCTAAATATATTACTAATAACATTATATTAGAAATTAAGTTTAAATCTAATTCGTTATCATAAAATTAAATTATAAGATAAGAATTACTCTGTTTATATATTGAAAATTAGTTTTATATTTTATTGATGTAAAAATTTTAATAATTAAGTTTTTCTGAGACGGAAAAAAAAAACAAAAAATCTCTTATATTTGAAACAGGAACGTACTAGTGCTAGGAAAAGCACTCAATAAACCAATGTTTTTTAGTACGTAACTTGATAGTACAAGAATAATGATATATTAATATAGATTTTTATAATATGTTAATATATTAATTAATTATTATTTTTATTAAGTTTAAAATATGTCAATATAATAATAATTAAATAATAAATTAATAAAATATGACAGATATATTATATAAAAATATTATTAAAAAATTTGAGTGATTTTACGTGAGCAAAGAGAACTTAAGATGGCGATGAAGAGAAGAGGCAAGGGGAAAAGGACACAATTCAACACACATTCACGTGCTATGTCTCAAGATTTAGATATATACATAATTGTACTTATTTTTAGGAACATATTGTTGTACAATGAATCCTATTAATCAAAGCATTATATGATAAGGTATTATGTTAATCAATTGTCAAATAATTTAATTTAAACACTTGAAAAAAAATATGATGAAAATGTTAAGAATAAAATTGTACAATCTCTTCTTTAAGAATAATTTAAGATTCATTACTTTATATTGTAGATAAATAATTACCATACTTTAAATTTGATTTTTTATTTAGTATTACAAAATTAAAGTCAGTAAATTATATAATTTTGAAACAAAAAATTGTTTAAACGCTAAAAAAATCTTTGAAACATGATAGTTTCTTAAATTTCTGTGAATTGGATTTATTTTCTGAATTAAATATCTTAAAGTAAATTATAGAATTGAAAAATGATAACCAAATGACATTTTTAATTATATAAAAACAATAACTTTCTTTTTTTTTTCAAATGCATATATAGCTTATAGAATATTATAGAATAATGTTAAACAATTTTAGTTTAAGATTAACTATCTCCCAACAAAAATTAAATGGAATAATTTGATTATTTATGAAAAAAGAAATATCCAATAAAATTAATTACGAAAATTTAATATTATTTACATAAAAAAAAACTCGAAAAATATTTTTTACATAAAATTATGATATATTTTATCATAAATTGTTTTATTAACCAATAAAAAAAAAGTTTGATTCTTAAGATTGCATTCAAGACATTCTCTTCAAAATTTAGATAAACAGAAGCCAAATCTTAGCTCAAAGTATTGACATGAATAGATGAATAATAGTATCTCGAGATACTTTTACACAAATAAATATAGATTATAAAAATAAATATCATAAAAATATAAAATTTTGTATTTTTTCAAGAAAAAAATATAGAAAAAAATAATGTCAAATAAATATAAATAAATTAAGTGTATTAAAGAATATTTTTTTACTTATAAATTATTTATACATGCATGTGAGATCAGAGTTTGACCCTCACACCTATTTTTATGTTTATTTGTGAAAGGTTTTGAACTATATGGTTTTGATTACTTTCTGTTATTAGAATGCTTATCAGATTTTACCAACTGTCAACTAATTTGGATGTGATAAACCTGCACAAGAATGCTGGTAACATAGCAAGAGAGGGGCAAAGAAGCATAAAGGAAAATCAGATGAAACCATCTAAAGTAGGAATCAAGAAGATGTATGAGTTTTTCTTTCTGAAAAAATACACATAAATAAATCATGTGGGAAGGGTTCATAACAAATTATGAAAATCTGCAATAGGCCTAATTGTTTCTTCACCTTGTACAATTCTAAATGCTAAAAGTTGCATCTGTTTATAATTTATATATATGAAACCTTTTTCATTTATCTTTTCTTCTCTATATGATCATGTTACTCTACTCCAGCCTTTTGCTTCAACATAGCTATGAATTTCTCTCTCTCCGCTGGAGACATTCCCTCTGTAGAACAATCTCCAACTCCCCATTCTGCTCCTCTTATGCAGTACTTGTTCTCAATTTCTTTACGGTTCCTGAAGACCAACAAACTGTTATTGTTTCTTCGTGACACTAGACGCAACAAATTGATAACAGGTGAAACAATATATCTAACAAATAACAAATATCGTTTGGATAGTTTATGATACTACGTTAAGGAGTGAACTTTAAATCCTACTCAACCCCACAAAATCAGTATAAAAAATAAAGTTTGTACCTAAGCTACTTATATACTCTGAATTGGTTTTATCTCCAGTTAACGTGGGACTTCTAAGAGTTTGGAAAAAGAGAGTAATTTACTCATTATTCATCACAGGAATAATATTAGGTTTCAAACTTTGAAGCACATGGTTGATAACTCATTCTATGATTATTGTCTAAAATATACTAAAAAGTTAACAAATAAGGAGAAAAAGCTACACAGTTTAATGTCAAAATACTATACTAGAGTGTGTGCTAACATTTCTACAGCAAACAATTGTGGCCAATGCAGTCTCAAATGTAAATGAAATACAGTCACAGAAAACACAGAAAAATTGATGTTGTGACAGAAAAATTGTCATTGACCATCTATGTAGTCAATTGCAGCATCATGAGGTTTTGACTTTGCAAATAACACACGCAGTTAAAATAAAAAGATTACTTCTCTTTATTCAACTTGGATTGCTCAAGCAGTTTCTTCAGCAAAGGAGAAGACTTAATTCTTTCATCATTCTCTGCATATTTCTTCTGGTTTTCATCTGCAAAACAGAAATTATGAACCCAGTTTAAGTTTCATCAATTTGAGCTGATTTCAGCAAACAGAAGCACAACAGTTCAAGTTGGGACCATTGAGATTTTTGAGAAAGTCAATCTGTGGTAGCTGAGGACCAGGAACAGCCTCTAGACCAGAAATTCCAGACATGAATCCAGCATTTGCTGCAGAATATGAAAAGGCTCAGACTTTCAGTTAGTAATTAGGATGTTTATGCTTTACCCAATGAATAAACTTTCAGGCAACACAACAGCACATAATGAGACAACATAATACATGAAAAAGCAGCAACACATGGTACTAGAAACTACCAGGGGTTGACCAAAGAAGAATGGCAAGTGAAGCAGCAAAAGGAACTGAGTTTTGAAGTGGTTTGCATGAAGGAAGAGAAGGAAAAGGCAAAGAAATTTGAAACTTGTTTTGAGGGTTGCTGAGTTTTTCAGTGAAAGAGGAATTTGTGGATGACATCTGAATGAAAGAGGGTAGTGAAGTGGAAACCATGGTTGGCTTCTCCCTTCTCTGCAGAACACTGAGAAGGAAAAGGCAAATGAGATAAGGGAGAGCAGAAACAGAAGGCTCATATTGCTTCCTTGTATAATCTATTTTATGTTATCTTAATTTTTTACTCTGCTATATTTTGCTTTAACTATTAAACTTGTACACTTTTTAATATGGTCATTTTTATGTTTTTATTTAACTAAATTTAAATTTTCATTAATAATTAATATCTTATTAAAGAAATTAAATAATAATAAATTAGATATGATGTTGGTAAGTTTAGTTTTCTTCTTTTAAATTTTATCACTTATAAATAGTGTAAAGAAGTCAAATAGATTATGTAATAAGATCATATTGAATTTACAATGTTTAAATTGAAAACTATTTAGATATTACATTTATAAAATATTTAAAATTAATTAGGCAAGATTACAACAAAAAAATTAAGATTTCATTATGCTTTTAGTTCTTAATATTTGAGATAATTTTGTAGTCTCCTAAATTTAAAAATAAAGGTTTAACATTTACTGTTTAGGGATTGATTTTTTTTTTTTCAATTTTAAGAGACTTAAAAAAGTAAATTTGAGGATAAAAACTAGAATTATCCTAAATTTCATGATTAAAAATAATTAAACTGATATTTACACATACATATTTTCAAATATCACCAATAATTAAATACATGAAAAGAAAATGGGATATGCATGGAGATTATTAAATAATAAATATTTTTTAATAAGAAAATATATGTATTTCCATATTGTATCATGATCTATGAGATGAAATACTGTGAATAAATTTTACGCATGCTAAAAGTGAAATCAGAAGTATTTTATTTATAAATAGAAAGTTTAAAAATAATGTTTTAAATGTTTAATGGGAAGAAAACTAAATACATATTATTAAATGCTTTTAATTCTTGAAAATAAATATTAAATATTCTCATAAAAAAAAAGTCATTGAATAGCAACTAATTTTAGAAACTAAAATAATTAATAATATATTGACTAACTTACTCTACTTTATAAATTAAAAATGATGAATATCTAAAATAGTTATTATTATAAATAAAAATTATAATTAATTTATCATTATCGGTTAATTACAAGGTTTTTATCTTGATCAATGTCATTGCCACCTTATATCATAAGGTTATTTTCTTCAGACTCTCGGTTCACTATAGGAGATATTTGCGTTGACCAACCTTAACAAAAATTTTGGACCGATCAGTTTTCGTTATTCAAATTTTGAAGTACTTGTTCTTAAACTCTTTAAATTAAAAGAGACATTTGGACTGACGACCTCAACAAAAACTTTGGATCGATCAGTCTTCGATATTTCAACTTTAAAGTACTTGATCTTTAACCCCTTAAAGGAGGTGACATATAACCTAAACAACTACCTCCCTTTCTTAAAGATGAGGGAGACCAACCCTTCTTAATGTTGGGCTATGTACAAAAAATATTGCAAAAAGAGGGGGAGAGTGGGAATGATGCCAAGATCAGTGTACAACACCACAAATGCTTACATGAAATTCCATACATTCGGATGAAGTTGAGTTGGTGCTAGGTCTCCCTCAGCACACCCATTTGAAAGTCGTCGAATGAGAGACAAATGAGAAGGTCTTTGAAAAACACATGTACATGAAGAAAAAGTCTTTAGAGCTACCATCCTTTTCATGGAACACCTTCTTATTCCCTTTGTAAATAATGAGGTTGAAGCTCTAAGCATCTGTAAAGGACTTAATAAAGTCCGCTCGGTAGACCATTGCAGTTGGTTCCTCTTACAGAAGCAAGTGACATACTTTCCGACTTCATAGGATGTGTAATCATAGCCTGTCACGATCAAAAGCGACTGGTCGACCACATCCCCCTGATTGGCCACATCAATTTCTAATGCCACATCAAACGCGACAAAAGTGACTCAAGTGGCCTTGTTGTATTTACATTATTGATTGAGTTTGATTTTCGCTCGATTCATCATAAAATCAAAGAAGAAACCAACAATGATAACGATGATGACAATGTGTCATCATCATACCTTCGATTGCCCCTCTTCACAGACTCCTCATACAATGACAAATCAATAGTCGAAAATACTACCTGAAAGACAAAGAAGAGTTGGACAACCGGTTGACAAAAAAAAAAAGTTGAAGGGAAAGGTGAAAATGACAAGCGAGACCTACCCGTATTTATAGCCAAAAGGCACCTCCCCGTCAACCATTCTCAACCATTGGTTCAAGCCAAATCCAATGACTCACAACATCAAACTCTACGAATTTCAGTTAGGGCAAGGCTCAAAGTGTCACGTATCTTTCCCTCAACGGTAAGATTTCAAAATTTTTAAAATCATTAACTACTCAACCGAATGATGTAAAGGCTAACCAGACGAGTGGCTAAGGCCGAGGTTACTTCAAAAGAGATCTAACGACAAAAGTCTCATCCCATTACAAACACCTTCACCTATCATGACATGCTCGAGCTTGGGGGGACCTATGTACCGTATGACCATCTAGTCAGTCACAGACCAAACAGTCAACTGTTAATGAGACTCCTTCACAAACCATTCTTGTGATTGGATAGCCTAAAAGGCAATTTGAATAGCCAATTGACAAAAATATTAACTCTAATGTTGATTAACTTAAGGTAAAGAGTGATTATCACCAATTGGACCACAGTTACATCGTTGCTAATCAAAAGTTGACTCTAAAATATATAAATATAGGTTTGAAGTAAAAAGGTAGATAATAACATTTATTACAATATTAATATCTAAATTGTCAAATGTTAAATTAACTTTGATATCAGAATATCTTCTACAAATACCTTTTGAACAAACAAACAGATATGAGAAATTTTAAGCAAAGGATAACATTTGAACCCTGGTTACCTAGATATTAGTAGTTGACATTAACTATACCCCCGAACCGCTAGGAGAAATCTAAGAGAAAGTAAAAACACATACAAAACGGAATTTTTAAGAGAAAAAGATTATTGTTGCAGAGGTAAAAGAAAAGCAACGAAGAAGAAAAACTTTGAACCGAAGAAGTTGCACAACAAAAGCAAGAATGATAAAAGAGAAAAATCGAAAAGAGAAAAAAGAAGGTAAAAAGAAAAAGCTAGCTGCCACAAACATTTTATTAAAAGAATTAATATTTTTTTTATTATAACATATTATATTACATGTTTCAATAGTCATAATCTAATAGTTCTTGGTTTTCTAAACTAAGTCTAACTAAATATAAAAGTTCAAAATATGAAAGTGTATAAAATAAAATCTAAAAATATCTAAACAATTTGGTAATTAATTATTTAATTATAATTGATTAAAATTTATGATATCTAAAATTAATACTTTATTTGTAGTCTGGAAGATTTTTATAGTAGTTCCAAGTAATATCATACTTCTTTTTCTATTTACTCATTTTTAGAAATGAAGATTCCAACAGAAAACTCACTTAGCAGTAATAGCACATGTAAAGCCAGGAGAGGGATAAATTATAAAGGAGCAACATCACTGCACCAACATGCATCTACTCACTCATTTTAATAACTTAATGTGACTAGTTCATATGAAATTTTAATAACTTATAATTAATATGACTACTTTATATTAAAAATTATAGTAAATATTTTGCAATAAACTCGATAAATAATATCTTGTTTCATAATTAAATTAACTTTAATATTATAGCCAAATTAAATTATTCGATATTTGATATATAATTTATCGATATTCTACTAATTTTTCCTATTTTTTTTATCTTGGCAAAATCTTACAAGACTAATAGGAAATCTGACGAGATGTGCCTCACTTTGAATGCGAGGTAGAGACACGACAAGTTCACAACATTTTCTATAAACTAAAACTTGCTTATATAGAAGTTAAAATTTTGATTTTGAAGAAACTAATGAATAATTTCCTTAAAATTAGTTATATATAAACTAGTTTTATTCTATAAAGGAACATCTTTACCTTATAAATACATAGGGAATGGTCTGAATTTTTGCAGAAAACCACTACTAATGAATCGCAATAATATAACTTCCACAATTCTGCTCTTTTATACTGATAAAATTTTCTCATTTTCTTACAGATGTATTACTCCAACATGGCCTTGGCAGCATCAATTAATATAGGTCTTAATTCATCTGTAGCACGACCAAGTACTGTGTACCCTTCCTTATCCTCCACATCCACATCTGCTCCATGTCTTATCAGAAGGAGAGCTACCTGTAAAACATACACATCAAAAAGGTTTATGCCCCAAGAGTTAATGTATAATGCTCAATAATTATAGGACTCCAATAACAAAACTGTCATCAAAACATTCCTCATCATTCATGAAATGTACTCCATATAACAAGTTACTAGATAGTTTTGTCAAACATAGCCAACATCTCTAACAACTACTGGCCAGAATTTCCTTTTCAAATGCCAAAAGAAAAGCAGCAGTTTATTAGAGTCTTGACTAGAAAATGTTTGGGTATCAACCTTCATTCTTAATTGCTGGACTTACATAGAACCAGTAAACCAATTAATAGTGGAATAGAAAATTATATGCCATTGCAACTAACCAACTTTTATATTTAATATTACATAAAAATAAGATGCAAAATGTAAGAATCAAATATGTATGAACCCTTTTGTTTTTAATATAAGAACCAAAAATTATTTATTTTATGAGAATTCCCCTCTATGCAGAATGCATGCATTCATTTATACTTAGAAGACCAAACCCTTCCCACTATTTTTAAGATTAAAAAAAAAAAGGTAGTGACTAGTGAGACAGCATGACAGAATAAGAAACCATGAGGAACTAGCAAAGTACAGTTAGTATTACACAGCTCAAGCCTGGCGTTAAATGCTTCAATGTTGTTGACCAGGCACTACAAGCAAGGCCCAAACATAATTTTAATTTGAAATGAGTGGGGAGAGGTATTTGTTAAGAGTGCACCAAATAAAGAGAAAAGACTTCACGATTCAGTTATGATTTTTGAACAATCAACATATTTCTGAGTAAAATTGTTCAGATGGTTCAAAGTGTACTTTTGCTATTGCAGAGTACACACGTCTGCATGCTCACATATAAAATAAGCATACCTCTTTGTTATGGCAAATCACAGCATTCATCAGAGGAGTTTGACCAATTCTATCCGTAATGTCAACCTCTGCTCCTTCTTCAATCAAAAGTTCACACACATCAGATTTACCAGTGCTGGCTGCTCGGTGCAATGGAGTGCTACCAATCTGATTAAGTACAAGACATACACTAAATTAGTATACATGTTATCTTTAACAATGCGATTATGAAGAAAAGGGATACAGTGAAACTAATGTTACAAACCCATCAAATGTTTCCAGGCTACAACCTTATCCTTCATATTAATCTTGGCATCATGGGAGATGAGGATTTCAGCAATCTTCATCCAACCTTTGCTGGCTGCATAGTGTAAAGCAGAGCGACCCCCATGATTTTTCATATTAACATCAGCTCCTACCAAACACGAGGAACAAGAACATTTTTGAGATGATTGATGAATCTTTAGCAAAAGAAGTTTTAGTCTGGAAAGGTATAGGTTATCACACAGGAGCTACATTTTATCAATAGACTCGTGATTCTTCAAGAGCAATTCCACAATTTACAAAATACATGTAGCGCACATTTTTGAGATGATTGATGAATCTTTAGCAAAAGAAGTTTTAGTCTGGTAAGGTATAGGTTATCACACAGGAGCTACATTTTATCAATAGACTTGTGATTGTTCAAGAGCAATTCCACAATTTACAAAATACATGCAGCTCACAATAGTAGCTTACATATTCAATCAACGATATAGAAAATGAAAATTAATAGAAATCCAAAATTGACAATTGAAAGCACCCAACAAACTGTTACCACCATTTTCATCACAAACTACATAAATATAAAAGCTTCCCACTAATCCGCAATCTGAACAGAGCAAAAAGATGGGCACAATGTGCAGTAAAAGGCTGGAACACAATGAACATGGAGAAAGATGCACATCAAATCCTCAACTCTATTATAGAATACTAAGAAATTGAAATCAAACATCAGAGAAACCACATAGAGAAGATGACTATTAATAAGCAACTATAACCAAATAATAGTACCAGCTCCAAGGGTTTTAAATCGTGGCTACCCTCACAATTATGGTTTCATCACAATCCTTGATAATGTGGTAGACTACTGACCAATGCAGCTGAACTTATGATTGTAATGCCTTCACAGAACCCCAAAAAATCTTGCATCTATAGGTCACAGTCACCGGAACTTTTTTCCTAAAACCATTGTACAACATCTTTCCTAATATCAAGTCTCACAATAAAGTTGCATTCAAATCTCTTAGGAAGTTAACTCAACTTTTAACACTACAAAACTGGCTTAGTAAGACTAGCTTTGTACTCATCTATATATTATTATTTGGCCATATTATGGAAGTTGTGGCCATATCTATAAAAGACGTGAGATTTCTAACACTCCCCTAATGATTAGACATGTGAATAGAGGAATGCCAAATAACAGATAACACAATAAACACAACAAACCTTTCACTAGGATGAAATTTAAACCTAATTCATTCTTACAAAACTTACTTAATAAGATGAGAATTTCAACCATATATGTATTATTATTTGGCCATATCTATATATCATGTGAGATCTCCAACAAAGTCAATCATCATTCTTAGCAAACAGAAACTAACAACTTATCCACCCAGATTACACTTCAATTCTGAAGGGGGAAAACGGTACTGATTGAGATCAAGAATAAATAATAATGATAATTAAGTAAAAAGCGATGTGTAGAGTTAACTTTAGAAAAAGAGCATTCTTTTGACCTTTGCTCAATAGAGTATCTACTATCTCCAAATTCCCAATGCTGGCGGCGGAGTGAAGTGGTGCCCAACCTTCCTCATCGGAGCTATTCACCACACAAGCAGACCCATCACAAGATAACAGTGTCTTCACCACCTAAACAAATTCATTCCAAGAAACAACAATAAAAACAACGATTCCAGCAACCAAAAAACCCTAATTTCAAAGTGTGGTAGCAAATGCACAACGAATGCACATTTATAACAATTGAAGGAAAAACAAAGAGACCCTTTTGAAAAGGAGCAAAAGGGTACCTGGGAGTGGCCGAAAGAGGCGGCAACGTGGAGAAGGGAGCGAGCATCTTCGTTTCTGAGAGAGAGCGCTTTGGAGAGAGTTTCAGCGGAGAGAGCTTGGAACGTTGCAGTATCACCTTCTTCAGCTGCTTTGAACAAGTCCTTCTCTTTCAAGTATTGTTGCTTCTTCTCGCTGTCCACTTCCATCTCTATCGTTTTCTTCTCTCACTGATTTTTCACGTTTCTCAGGTAGCCACTGCAATACAATGTCAAAATTCTAAAGCATTTGGGATTTTTTTTTTTTTTTTCGGAGAGTAAAGTTCGGAAAGACAATAACGGAAGATTTCCTCGAATCTAAGTAGCATACACACAACGAGAAAAAAAAAAGGTAAATCACAAACTGAATCAATAGATAGAGATATACACACACACAATAAGGAAAATTATAAAAGATATTAATTTACATATTATGAATTATATTTTATTTTAAGGAGTGAGTCTTAAAATCTTCTTGTTTTAATTAATATTTTAATTAATTATTGATATTTGTAAATTCTTTTTAATACTTTAAATTATTAAATAAAACATCATATATTTTAATAATAATGAGGAGATAGATAGAAAATATACAAAATATTATCATAATTATTCATAGTAAATAACTATATCAATAAAGGCTATAGATAACTAATAAGTCTTTTTAAAGTGGAAGCTATTTTACTAACTTATAATTAAAATCTATTAGCATCACTCAACAACATTATTTATCTTCATCATCGGCAAGTTAACACATATCTCATCATTTACTCACATCAATAGGTGATTATTGTAAAAGAGAAAACAAAACATATATAGAAAAGAAGGCGGGATAAGCTAGTATTAAAAAAGAATTATCATAAACAACTTAACATATTTCATATTGGTTTAACCTTTATAACATTCTATCAATCATATAAACATATAAACAATTTACTCTAGATTCAATATCCAAATACATGCTTTGACATAGACTTCAATGAAGTGTATACTTGTAGTAATTACTCTATAGAGATATAAACAAGAGTATTTCAACATACTACTCATGGGGTTAATCTTTCACTCCTAGGATTCAAAAGTCTAGTGGAAAGACTTCTTGTCATTATCTTCCTCACCCCATTCCTTTCAAAATAAATTGAATGATTGATAGAATATCAAGATATCTCCTTTCTGAAATCTGTCTGTCAAGCATTCACTAGCATTGTCTTAAATTATAGAACCTCTCCCTGAGGTTCTTCTCACATGCTTATATCATGTATACTCATAACCATAGGAGAACACTAGAAGGGAGAGGGTGAATAATGTTTTCCAAGCTTTTGGCAAATGGTGTCTGATGAGTGTTAGAGAGATTAACAAATAAAAATATTCTCAAATGATAATGCTTCACAAGGCTTTTTGAAGGTTTTAACAAAGGATGAATTATGGAATATAACTTTTCAAGTCTTTGTACAAAGTAGCTTCTAGTAACATGTAAAACATATGTGTATATCTTTAAAGACTGTGAGATGTTAGACGCTAGTTTTTGAGATAAAAGCAAATGAAAAACTTTTCAATAGTAAAGTAATAAACTATGAACTTTATACTAGTTCACTCAATCCTAAGCTATATCCAATTCTCTCTTAAAAACTCTTAAGATGTTCTACTAATCTTTTTCGAAATTATACGACTTTTGCTTTTCTAGGATCTCACTGAGTATTCACACCACTTCTTATAGTGAGTATTAGTACCACTCCTATAGGTTAGAAAAAGATGATATTAAAAAACTTAAATATGTTTTTTATCTTTTAAGTAAAAATTAAAATTAGTATTTCTTCCAAACTTTAACACAATTTAATTTTTCATCTTTAGAAATCCGTCTATTTAGTCCTTTTAATAATATTTTGTTAAGTTTATTTAACCTTTCAAACACTTTTTATGATGACATTGAAATGGTATAAATATGTTAAACGATGTAAATATTTCAAATACTATCATAAAACATGTTTTGAAATGTGAAATAAATTTAACAAAATTTAGTTAAAAAATTTAAATTAATATATTTATAAAGTTTGGAACTAAATTGATTAAAAGTTTTGAAAAAATAATTAATTCTAATTTTTTATTAAAAATTAAAGGTTTAATTGCTTATCTTGTCCCTACTTTCATTGTTGTGTGTCAACTTAGTATTCATTTTTAAAAATGTGTCAACTTGGTCCTCACGTTGTATAATGTACATCAATTAAGTCCATTCCTTTAATTTTGCAGACACAAAGTTAATTTTGTGGTGATTGATAACAAAGTATGCATTAAAAACAAAAATATTCTTTTTTTCTCTTAAGAGAGAGAAGAAAATGCATATTATGTTGCCACATCACTGTATAGTTAATTCCTTTTATGCAAAGTTAACTCAATAGACTTAATTGATACACACTACGTGGGGACGAAGTTAATGAAAACTAAATTGACACACATAAATGAAAGGAAGGACTGACTAAGCAATTAAATCTAAAAAATTCAATATACATTGTACAATTTTTGTTATGAGGAGTTAGATACATTCTTAATTACATGTAGTTTTTTATTTTATTTTAAGATTCAATTTCATCTCATTAACTAAAAATGCGTTTTTTCTAATCAGTATCTTGTATCACACGATTACTAACACCATTAAGATTTACGAGCTTAACAACATATTGGATGAATCTTTTTATGATAATTTTTTTAAAAGAATAAAATAGTTTTTCTATAAATTAAAATTAGTTTATAGACCATTTAAAAAAAATTAATTTTTTTGAGACACTATTTTAAATGAAAACGAATTTGATTTTTTTTTTCTGTTAAGTGTTAATAAAAAAATTCATCTAAAATTTTAATTTGAATTTTAATACTTTTTCTATTAAGTGTAATATGTTATTATTATTATTTGCTTTCCATAGTCCATTTTGTGGGGAATTAGTCTTTTTGTTAGATCCAATCTACATGTATCAATACACTATTTTAATTAAGTACAAAAATTTCGTGAGAACAAGTATCTCAATAAAAAAAAAGACAACCTTCTAAAATTCTAATACGTGGTCGGTCTCCTTCTATACACAAATAGACTAGATTTATAGCATCTTTGGATAAACATTAAAAGGAGGATTTAACTTAAACTAAAAGCAATACACATTTTGGTTAACATGTTGGTATTTTTTTTTTTCCTTTTGTGATACCAAAAATGATTTTTGACACACCTAAATTTTTTACATTTATTTAATATTATTTTTAATTACTTTTACTTTTATAAAAGTTTACTTTTTATAACCATTTTATCTTTATATTCTGTATTAAATGAAGGTAAAAATGTCTCATGATATCATTATTTTTGTGATACAAAATATTTCTTTACTCAATTAATATCACACAAATGGTTGGTTAATATTGAATTAAAAATGAATGATAGAAATACTATCTCAATCCTATTATTCATATCTTATTTAAATTATATTATTTTGAGATGAAACATTGATCAATACACCATAAAAAAAAAAAAACCATCTTGAATTTTATGCTTTCTTTGTACTTGAAATACCTTCCACCAACATTGCCACATCAATTATTAAGCACTTAAGCTTTAGAATTGAGACAACTTATTTTTTTCTTTTTCAAGAGAAGAACTTCTTGAAAATTGCTTACATCTGTATTTTAACTTTTCATTGTCCTTAATTTTCCTGCACCAAAATAAACACAAAAATAGACAGAACCTCCAATTTATACCATAGTTAAACACAATTAGTACCATCAACTTAAAGAAAAAAAAGAAGTAAAAGAAGACATGGTGAGTCTTATCTTGCCAATGGAATCTTCTACATTTTGCGTTCCTAAAACTGATGCATATAAGAATTCACACAATAAGGCCATTTTCTCTTCAAAAACTCTGCAAACAGCTGCAACCACAAGCACTTGTATACCACAATGATATCATTTTTACACTGTATTTTCTATATTTTTCCCCTACAACTCCCTTTGATTGAAAAGAACATAATCCACTTTTTTTCTCCAATAAAAGAGAGCTGTAGAGGAAAAACATACAAAATGAAATGCAAAAATAACAACATCGATATCTATACCATACAAAAAGGCAACCTCAGCAACATTCTCCGAAATCTGAAAACATGAAACAGGTTGTAAAAGATGAGAAACTTAGGAAGAAGGATTCACCTTTTGGTGAATGTCAACAGGTTGGCTCAAAGGGGTGACCTGAGAACACAAAGTAAATTCACCAAAATACCAACAAATGATGATATGAATTGCAAACCAGCTTTGTGTTCTCAGATTCACTCCTCTGAGATAAACCTTATGACTTGACTGAAACATTTTGATGATGAGAAAAACAACAGATTCACTTTCTTGGACCAGGAGCTTTCTTTATATATAAACATCATCAAGGCCTCACTATGTTGTCATTCACAAAACATCATCTGTTTTCTAAGTTTGGCAAAGCCTTTTATGAGTTTAACTTTTTGTTATGTTTGTGTGGAGATTTTTCTGCATTCTGCTAATTAAATAACATAAAGTATTGCTGCTAAAACTGTTTAATGCTAAAGTTAATATACTTTACATATAATAATATAATTAGTTATGAAATGATGGTAATGAGCTAAATTTGTTGTTTTGTATGAATATGTTTTTGAGGGGATTCATAATGGATGATATCGCTGACATGGTCTCACATTATGTTGTCATTGTATCAACAGCATGAGAGAGATGTCAACACTTTTGACAGTTTGTGACGTAGCTTACGTTTGGAAACAAACACAAACACTGAAGATGTTGTCATTCTGACATTTAGAAATTTTAGATCTCATGGTTGGTAAAGGATTGTGACTTTTGAGAAAGTAATTTTAGTATGAAAAATATAGTAGATTTTATCCATAATTTTGGAAGATATTTATGATTCATATTTTGTGGTTAAGATTTTAATGTCGTTAATATTTTAACGATTTGTTATAGGACTTTGAGTATTTGAATATGAAAAATTATGAGTTTGTAATATTTAAGAAAATTTGACCTTTAAAAAAAAATCCAAACTAATATTAGTTAATAAAAGACTATAATAAGGTTTAATTTAAATATTGAAATGTAAAACCAATTTTTTTATTTTTTTTAGGTAATTAATTTTAATTTCGTGTCCAAATCTGCATTAATATAATTCATTCCCATAAAAAGTTCAAAGTTATAACTTTTCATTATAAGATAATATTAAGATTTAATTAGTCATTTAGTTTCTGTTTTTTTTTTTTTTAAATATTAAGTTGGTCCTTCAGTTGTTTAAGTTTCAATTTAGTTATAATGCGTAAGAATCAATTGGTTTTAATTTATGAAAATTTGATGCAATTTGATATTTTTGTAAAATTACTTGAAATGATCAATGATTTCTCATCAACATTCATATTAGGATTATTGTAATTATATAAATAAAACAAATCATCCTTATTATCAGCTTAAGTTTGATGAAATATTTTTAATCAATTTAATGAAAATAACTTATTAGAAATGATTATGCGTTATAAAATTGTGCTAGATTATCCTACTTTGTTGATTATCATTTTTATATGCTATAATTAGTGTTACACGAAAGGAGAGAATGATACAAATAAGAATGATCAACACTATGGACTAAAAGCTATAAAAACACATGAATGTTTGTAAACATTTATATGTATTTTAATCTGAGTTAATATTCTATATTAAAAGAAATAATTCATAAAAAATTCTAAATACAATATATATATATATATATATATATATATATATATATATATATATATATAAGTAATAATAGAAATTTACTCTTTTAGTGTATGTAAATGTTTTTCAATTTTATTTTTAAATAATTAATCTTTTAACTTCAAATAACTATTCATAACAAACAAATATATCTATACAATAAAATAATTCAAAGAATAAAAAAAATAAACAAATTTATTTTATTATAATATCCTAATCTAGTTAAGAAAGAATAACCAAATCAAAACCTAAAGGCTTTAACATTCCATATAAAATAAAAATAGAAGAGAATAGAGGGACAAGTGAAAGATGGTGGAGAAGACAAAAATTTTCTTTAACGTGTTTATCTAAGTTTCTTTATATATAAATTGAATTGAGTTTTGTATGGTTTTTTTATGTAATCTTTTTTTATAATCTAATCTCTTTCATTACTTTATAAATCCAATTTTTCAAGATATATTTGGTTGTTATGGTCATTTAAAAATATTTAAGATTTTTTTATATTAAAAAATATTTGACAAATATCATTTGTTGATATTTATTAATATAGTTAAATAAGATAATTACTTAAAAATATCAATTAAAAAATCTAAAGATATATTTGCCTCAAATTATCTTATATCATAAAGAATTACCAATAAATTTCTAAAAAAGGATAGAGAAAACAAGGTCCAATTTTGGTTGATTGTTTCCTCTTCTTGGTTTAACCAAACTTCTTCACTTTTTAATGTTTTTCTTTATTTTTTTCATGCTATGCTTGGATTGGCTTTTTATGATTTTGATAATTTTATATTCTTGGATTTATCTTTAAGGTGTGATGAATCTTTAATCAATTTATTTTCACACCTCCATGAATTTAACTTAATTGTAGTTGTACTAAAACACTTCAAAATATCTAAAGAAGAACTAAAAAACCATCTTTAACATGTTTTTGTATCTCATGCTCAATAAACCCAATAATAACAAATCCTACTTAAAACAATCTTTCAAAACACATAACCAATTAAGAATATAATATTAAAGGTTAATTGAGGGCATAAATATACACTCATTAATATGATCATGGGTCGGATTAGAATGTTGGTTAAGGGATATGATTTGATTTTTATATTGTTAGGTTGTGAATTGTGATTGTAAGGTTGATTGTTTGTATGTTAGCTCGCTCTTATTTATTTGTGTGTGATTGCGATTTTCATATTTTTATACAGAAACAAATGATAAAGAAAATATAGATGGATATACACAACAATTAGGAGACGTATTATGGTTTCAGTGGAAAGAGTTTTATTTTGGAACAATCTTTTAGTCTTAAGTTTTTCCTTTTTAATAAAGTCTACGTTTGTAAAAGAAACTTTTTTTTTGAGATTTCAAATAAGAGAGAAATAATTTTTTATTTTAATTATGTAACTTGTGTTAACTATAAATTTTAGTAAGTAAAAAATTGGGATGTTACATTTACCATATATTTGTTCTAAAATTATAAAACCTATTTTATATTATTCTATTTTAGTTATTTTATGGATAAAAAGAAGTTGTCATATGTATACATAACTTATTGTAGGGAGCTTCAATACACACATAAGTTTCCACACTGGTAAGATATTGTCCGCTTTGGGTCAAGTCGTTACGGATTTGCTTTTGGTACCACTACAAAAGGCTTCTTATCAATGGAGGTATCTTATGTGTATATAAACCCATGTCTATCTCTTATTTTATTCGATGTGAGACTTTTTTTTACCCAACATCCTCCCCTCAAACAAAGGATTATGGTTCTCCACCTCCCCTACAACGGAAGTCTTTTCTTATGAGGGTCGTACTCGTCTAAGCCCAATCTCTAGACCTGAACCATGGGCTTTGATATCAGTTGTAGGGAGGTTCAACACACACATAAGTTTCCACACTAGTAAGATATTGTCCGCTTTGTACCAAGCCTTCGCGGATTTGCTTTTGGTACCACTCCAAAAGGTCTCTTACCAATGGAGATATCTTATGTGTATATAAACTCATGTCCATCTCTTATTTTATTTGATGTGGGACTTTGTTTGTAGCCAACACTTATAGACCATCTTAAATAATACTATTCCTCCTTTGAGCAAGGTGGGATGATATCTGAAAAAGATAAAATTAGACACGCACATGTGTGGGATGATGTCTGAAAAAGATAAAATTAAACACGCGCCCACACATACACACACATACTCACAGACACACACACAAACACATATAGATATAGAGACACACAAACAAACACACAGACAGACACAAACACACTGATAAAGGTTGATTTAACGTGTTTGTGTGTGTATATTTTGTGAACAAATCAATTCCTTCATAGCTTTTACCTTGTTTTATCCTCACGTTTAATGTGTTTTCTAGTTTTCTTGTGTTTTATTTGCTTGTTTTTACATCTAATCTCTTTGTTTGATAGTGTGAAATAAATGAATAGGAAACAATTCTAGTAGAAGAAAGCAAGCAAGAACTCGAGGGAACATGTTTTGGGACAATAAAAGATCAATTTGAAGCAAATACCCATGTTGGACGCCTTTGAAATTGCACAAGAGCCTAAATTTTAGAATGCTGTCAAAATTGTCAAGCCTGGCCCCTCAAAAGGGGGTTGGGGCGCCACAGAAGGGGGCTGGGCGCCCTTTTACGCTGTTCCACTAAAAAATGTGGCGCCCGGGCGCCCTAGAAGGGGGTTGGGCGCCCTTTTTTGTTGTTTCACCCAAAACTTGGCGCCTGGGCGCCCTAGAAGGAGGTTGGGCGCCCTTTTTCGCTAATGTGTCAAAGTGGGTTATTTAAACATGTGTCTCGCGATTTTTGGGGATTATTCTCCTCCTACACTTCATTCTTCACCTAGAGAGATTGGGAGAGGCCCTTGGAGGCTATTTGGGGTGTTGGGAAGCTCTCTCACTCCTCCTTGGGTCTTCAAGCTTCATTAATGGTGATTTTGCCCCTTTTGGGTTAAGGAAGAAGATGGGTCACAAATTGGAGATGGAGATGCGAAGGGGAGACACAAATGGAGCATGGAGCAACTGCATAGAACCTTCGGAAAGGCTTTGCATCTTCTCTTTGTTTCCAATTTCTTCCCTATCTCTTCAATTTTGTGAACCCTAAGTTCTCCACCATTGAGAGTTTTTCCTATTTGTTGAGATTAGATGTAATAAACTGAATCTTGTGTATTTTGTGATGTTAATGCATATGCTTTTCCATTTCAATGTTAGTATTTGATTTTATGCTTAATGCTTGCTTTGGATTAATCACCCATGCATGAATTATGGTTCTTGATGTATTGGAAAATATGACTTGAACTTAGAAATGAAATTGAACACTTAATTGATGGAATTGAGTTGTTTGTAAATGCATGAGAATGAAGTGGATGAACTCTAGTCTTGANAAATTGTAAATACACTATGTTAAATTTCTTGCACACCAACAGTTTGATAAAATACCAAAAAGAGTTTCTTGTGTTGTTTTGTGCACTTTGATGTTTAATTGAGTTATAAAAGGAAGAGTTGTCATGTGTTGCACAAGTCCCTTGGGAGAGAACGATATTTATCACTTGCTACGCTGCGACCGGTGCACTTGCCGTTGGTTTTGTAGCCAACACACACACAAACACATAGATACACACACATAATGTTCTTGCAATACTAAAAGCACACTGCAAAGACTCCATAAGAAGCTTATTTTATCTTCACTCTTGAACCTCCTAGCTGATATGTCTCTAAATTTAGTTCTCTTCCTAAGTTGAAAGAGAGTGTACCTATAAAAGACATTTCAACGCTTAAGTTATGTTATCTTGCAATGCTAAAAGCACATTGCAAAGACTCCATAAGAAGCTTATTTTATCTTCACTCTTTAACCTCCTAGCTGATATGTCTCTAAATCTAATTAGACACGCGCGTGCGCACATACACACACATAGAAACATAGACACACATAAACACACAAACACACAAGGACATACATACACACATACGCACACAAACATACACACATAGACATACAGACACACATACACACAAAGATACACACGTACACACATAAGCATACATACACATAGACACACACACACATAAAGACACACATACACACACTCACACGCACACACACACGCACGCACACCCCCGCACACACACACATAATGTTCTTGCAATACTGAAAGCACATTGCAAAGATTCCATAAGAAGCTTATTTTATCTTCACTCTTCAACCTCCTAGCTGATATGTCTTTGAATCTAGTTCTTGTCCTAAGTTGAAAGGGAGTGTACCTATAAAAGACATTTCAACTCTTAAGTTATTTTATCTCATAAATAGTACTAGGTTTATGACCTTCACCTGGATAGGTCTTGGTCATACTTACCATAACTAAGCTAGTTAATGATGTTCATAGAATACTTTAACTCTTAATCTCTTTTTTGTTGTAATGGAATGAGGTTGATATGATCTCAATCATTACAAAACGAGATTATATTATACAAGTATGAATAATTGTTTAAGATAATTCAAAGTATGTTGGATCGAGATCACCTTAATCAAATAGGTAAGATATTACATTAAGTATGAGATTTCAACTTCATATATATATATATATATATATATATATATATTATTGGAAAACAAATTTATACCAAATTTCAAAAATAAATTTATTTGAATTATATATTTTTTTTATTTCTATTCTCAAACCAGGATCCTATGTATATTTGATGTCCAATTAGATGTATTTTAAAAACAAAAGTATAACCAAATCACACCACGAGTGTTAACAAAATTATTATTTTTTATTAAACAGTTGTATATGTATCGATTTTAATTGGAAGAGCTAATCAAGTGACTAATCATAATTTCAATTCTTATTTAAAAATGTACTTCATTTAAAAGATTTCTATTCAATCTTCTAGGTTTTATAATTTTTTGAAAGAAAAATCCTTATAAAGTAGTGATGGATCAAAATATATTATATCCCTGACTTATAAAATAACATGTAAAGGCACACCTGTATGCACGTGATGCCATTAATTAAAAAATTGGCAGAAAATTTACAGTATTTTCTATTTTACAAGAATCAAAATTAAGAAAATAAATTTAAACACACATAGTATATTTATTTATTTATTTATTAACTTTATACTATTTTAAAATATGTTTTTATATTTAGTCATTTTCTTTGGCACTTTTTATTTAAGAAATTTTGAATAGAAAAATGTAGAAAGATCGAAGAATACGTTAAGAACATAGAAAAGGTCAAAAGTTCCGATGGAGAAGGAGAAACGCACATGATCCAACTCCATCACCTCAACCATAGCTACTGTGAGATCTTTCCATTCCCTTTCTCTTACAAATACCCATCTTTCAATTCATACAATCTAACCAATACAAATCACAAAGTCAATAAACATTATTCATTCTTGCAACAATGGATTCCAGTCGCAACTCCTCTTCTAGCGGTCAAGATCAACAACATTCTCCCATGGACATGTTATCTTCTGCAAAGAATGCAACACAATCTGCTATTTCAAATGCTGCTGGTAGCATTGCAAATGCAGTCGGTGACAAGGTTGATGATTTTCTCCACCTTAATGACTCAACTACTAAATGGAACAACACCTCCACCACCACCCATTCTAGTAGCAAGCATGACAGTGATAACCGCACTAGCAGTGGTTATGGGAAAAGTGGTAGATCAGAAAGTGAATATGGAGGAAGTGGACGTTCGAGTAGCCATGACTATAAGTCTGGTAGTGCGTATGATGATGCAGGTCGTTCTGGTGGAGATCGTTCTGGTGTAGGTTATGGTGGTGATGGTCATTCCAGTAGTGGATACGGCGGGGACGGAATTTCCAGTGGGGGAGGTCGTTCGAACAGCGGTTATGGTGGTGATAGAATTTCCAGTGGTGGAGGTCGTTCTAACAGTGGCTATGGTGATGGAATTTCTAGTGGTGGAGGTCGTTCAAGCAGTGGTTATGGAGGCGATGGAATTTCTAGTGGTGGAGGCCGTTCTAACAGTGGCTATGGTGATGGAATTTCTAGTGGTGGAGGTCGTTCTAACAGTGGCTATGGTGATGGAATTTCTAGTGATGGAGGTCGTTCAAGCAGTGGTTATGGAGGCGATGGAATTTCTAGTGGTGGAGGCCGTTCAGGCAGTGGTTATGATGGTCGTTCTGGAAGTGGGTATGGTGGTGATGGAATTTCTAGTGGGGGAAATCGTACTAGTGGTGGTTATGGTGGTGATGGATTTTCTAGTGGTGGAGGTCGTCCAAGCAGTGGTTATGGTGGAGGCCATTCTGGTAGTGGTTATGAGGGTCATGGTCACTCTAGTGGTGGCTATGGTGATGGATATGGAGGTGATGGAGGTCGTTCTGGTAGTGGATATGGTGAGAAAGGTCGTTCTGGTAGTGGTTATGGTGGAAGATATGGAGGTGATGATGACAATCATTCCGGTGGGAGATCTAGGAATGAGAGTCATGGAAGTGGTGGATATGATAATGATAGTCATTCAAGAAGTGGATATACTTATACAAATTAAATAATTGGGATGACTCTAGTAATGTCAAAAAGCTAGAGATAACAAACTATACTTCTAAACTTATTTTTTTTTTTGGTAAAAATAAGGTTTGCAAACTAAACTTATATTTATGTATAAATATTGAAAACATATAAATATTTTTTGAGTTTTTAATTGATTAATTATTATCTTTAATAAAATAAAGTAGGTTTAATACTTATTATGGTCCCTCTTTTGGGAGGGTTTGTTCAAAGTGTTCCTCCCTTTTTTAAAAAGTTCACTTAAGTCCTAGCTTTTGCAAAAGCTGTGCAAATAGGTCCTTTTTGGTAACGGCGTTAAAAAACTAACGACAGAGTTGCTTGCATGGCCAAAATTAAATGACATGTCCAATTAGTCCAGTTAGGTGACAAACTCAGCCAATAAGAGACTGCCACGTGGCAATCCCCTTTCCACTCAAGAAAAACCTAGAGGGTGAAGACCAGAGTTCACCAGATTATTGTTCTTCAATTTGTTTATGGTATTTGAATCAAGTGTCAGTGTCAATTGAGAAGAAAAATCAAACTTTTGGTGAGTGTTTTCGGAGTTATGGAGATTGATTTTATCTGATTCTTTCTTCTCCGCTATAAAATCCATAATCGTATGTTGTTTCCCAAACCCTAATCCCCTTTTTGATTCATTGCAATTGCTTACAGTGAAAAAAGTGGGCTCATAGCAGATGATGATGATGACGCCAAACTTGAACCTGGAACCTGAAGAAGATTTCAAAATCTGCAGCCAAGTTGGATCAAATGTATTACTGCAAGAAAAACCACAAGATTTTTTGGACAACACCATAACATTTTTGGGCAACACCTCACCGGTTCCGATAGATTAGGGTGGCTTTCAATTGCACGGTCTATCTGTGTCTTTGGAACCTATATTGAAGCCTTCTATTATTAGTTCAGTTCTTCCATAAATCCCTCAACGAGGGTGGTACGAAAGGTTGTTCATTAGTTNCGTTTCACTNTAGAATATGTTTTCAGGTCAATTATTGAAAAACAACAATTCAAATAAAATGTCCTTGGTTTCCTTTCAGTGATGATATATCCAGTTACATATGCATCCGAAATCAAATGGATACACGCAATCATGACAGAACAAAATTGTACCTTGATAGAATACGAAAAAGCAAGGAGCTCCGCATAATTTTCTTGAATACTTGTCGACAGAAACCAAGGATATTTTAGCAGAAACTTGGCATAATCTAAACGAACTTCACGGGGACTTATGCACTATGAACGTGATTTCACCAAGAATCTGTGTTGAAGCTGGTTGTTGAATCGTAAATTGCCCAGAAAATCATGACTTGATTTTACCCCAAATCCTAATTTTATTTTAACCCTAACTTTTACATATTCCACGTCACATTTAATTAATTTTTTAAAACACATAACAATGTCACATCAGCTTTGCCGTTAACAAAGTTAACGCCGTTACCAAAAAGGACCTATTTGCACAGTTTTTGCAAAAGCTAGGACTTAAGTGAACTTTTTAAAAAAGGGATGACCACTTTGAACAAATCCTCCCAAAAGAGGGACCAAAATAGGTATTAAACCAATAAAGTAAAATAATTATTATATTTACATATTATATTATTTTATTATAAGTTACAATATTATTATATATTTATATCCTTAAAGTAATATACCATAATTTATTTTTTATTTTAATTTTTAGTTAAAAATAAATAAATCAACCCATAATGGAGTTGTATGTACTCTCTCTAATTTACTAATAAGGTCTTCCTTGAGACTAGTTTTGCTTTTATAGTCATGTATTAGTTTTTGTATAATATAATTCTTATTATTACCATTATGTTATCCTATTTCTAAGGTGGTGATGTTTCAACCATTTGTTCTCACATTGAAATAAAAGCTAAAACTATTATTATACATATATAGCTCTTGTTGTGAACGAATAATAATATACATATATCTTTTAAAAAAGTAAATATTTATTTAATATTTCTTTCATTAACATTCACTTCATATCAATGTCTTTCTCTCTTGATGTAAATTAGGTTTGAATAATAAAAAGAAAAAAAAAAGAAATATTCTCCAATGAAAATTGTGGTTGTAGACAGAAAGTAAGAAATAAATAAAAATAATTACAAGTTTAACATGAAAACATGAAAATTGATATATTTAAAAAATACCGAAGTAAACTTACGTTAAGAATGAATCTTAATTAAATATTAAAAAATATTTAAATATCTATCACTTATTAAAGAAAACGCATTATAAATCAGGTAATTACAATCATACTTTTTGTAAAATAATACAATGTAAAAATATACTTTTTAGAAATACAAATTAAAACTAAAATAAATTTAAATTAAAATGAAGAAAAATTATCGTAAAATTCTGATAAAAAAGTTATATTTTACAAAAAAGAAATTAAAGTTATTTCACAAAATACCAAAATTTACTTTTTAATCATTTCAATATGTTTTATTAATATATTTTAATTATTTGTTTTCTATCAAAAGAACAAGGACAGTGAATTAATTGTATAATATCATCATGTATTTTTCTTTCTCTTTCTTGATCATATTAAAATGTATTATATTTGGAGATGGATTTACAATCTTTATTTATCTTATCATTTTACTTTTTATGCGCTTGTTGTCTAATATTTTTGTTTTTTTTTACATATAATAGAGAATCTTTTATAGGGTTTCATAATTTTCTTAATTATGTTGTTTACTATTCTAATAATAAACTTGATGAAAATAGTAGACAGTCAAAACATAAAATTATTTATTATGGTAAAGATAAAGGATGTTTTAAGTCTTTATCAATACTATAATAGACTATTAGGATTAAATTGTTAGGACTAGATTGTTAAGAGTAGATATTTCACATCTACAATTTAAGATGTCTTTGTGTAAAAGTAATATTTTTGCTTTTGAAAGATTCCTTGATCTCTTTGTTTTTTATGCAAGTACTACAATAAATTGTATCGTTGAATGATACTTTAGGCAATCCTCTTTTGAGGTCATCGCTTTGCAACTTAGAGATTAATTTGATACTTGTAATTCCACATTTATTATGTCATGTATTTGCTTAATCTTTTATAGATACTAGACATGAGACACTTTGAGCATGGAGTTCATCTAGATTTATTTTATACAAATTACCTTGTCTATTAGTAGAAAATACAAATAGACTTTGATTTCCTAAGACTTTGTAGTGGTCTTCTTCTAAAATAACATTATATCAACTATCACATAATTTAATTACGCTAAGCAGATTATGTTTTAGGTTGTTTACTAGCAAAACATTATCAATAGAAAGGGAAATTTCATACCTATCCTTCCATCGCTTATTATCTTGATACGTTGATTTCCTTTAAAGGTCACTGATATCCATTTCTTATTCCTAAGGTTTTGGGACATAGAATATATTAGATCGTGCATGCAACATATATTTTTTATCTCTTATTACTTTTTTGTTTTTTAACGTTAAGCATTTAATGACATTTAATGCTTGTTGAGAACAATAAAGTGTTTTTTTTTTTACATTTTCTAGCGTTGAGACAACGTTTATCAATTAAGCTTTTTCTCTAAGATACCAAGTATTGAGTAAGAACTTCATCGTTGGATGAAGTAAAGGGTTTAACTCTTATTTCAAAGGGTTTAGCTCTTATTTCACTTCTGATATATTTCAAATAAAGAAATAAATGTGCGTAGTAGGTTATGTGCATAGAATAAAGTAGATTTGGCATGCAACATATATGTCTTATCTCTTATTACTTTAGTTGTTTTTGAACGTTAAGCATTTAATGACATTTTAAATACTTGTTGAGAACAATAAAGTGTTCTTTTTTTTTTTTTTTTTTTACATTTTCTACGTTGAGACAGCGTTTATCAATTAAGCTTTTTCTCTAAGATACCAAGTGTTGAGTAAGAACTTCATCGTTGGATGAAGTAAAGGGTTTAGCTTATGGTATCATCTAGTCTTTTATAAACGCTTTTTAAGATAATGCCTTTTTAGAGCAAGAACATTTAACATGTTTCTTTTTATAAGTTTTCAATCTTTGTTTAAGGCTTTTAGAGGGTTTAGTCAAAGACGTTGTCTCGACACATTTTTGTTTCTTAAGAGTTCAAATGAATATCATTGGGTATAGTATAGATTACGCGTTTAACATAACTCTCTTTCGACGCTTTGACTTGTAAGTCGTTTAGCGTTGTGTCTGGAAGATTTTAACCTACTTGTTTTCCTAAGGCCTTTTTATGTTGATGGATGATTTGGGAATCTTGTTTCTAACATTTGTGTTTAATGTTATTTGATTAAACTTCAAAACATGAGAGCATTTAGACGTGTAAACGATTTTGTCTTAACAATCTCTCCGTTTTTTATGTTTAATAAATACACATTTAAACAATTGATCTTTCTTCGTTCAGCGTAGAGTTTTATATTTATGTGTATAGTTCTTGGTTGTTTTAAGTTTTTGAATGCTTTATCTCTTTTATTATTTTTATTTTGTGCATGCGCGTTAGTGATCACAGATGAAATACATATAACAACAATAAACAATCAGAGTACAAAATGTAGAAAAGACTAAAACAGTAGTAAACAATTGACATTTAACCATATAAACATATTATATTATGTAAATATGAACTCTTGAACTTATTTTAAAAGCCAAACTATTGAAAAGTGGTATCGTACAAATATATAGTTTTGTTTTTTTTTTCTTTTAAAGTAATAAATATTAATATCTAAAAGAATAATAATCTTATAATATAAGGTGATATAAATGCGTTGATAACGCAGAATTGACCGGTGTCCCGGTCTGGAATTCTGTTCCTTGCCGATTCAGTTACAACAAAAATGGCAACGCCAACCTAATTTTCCAACGAAAACTTCCAAAACCTCATTTCACGACGTCGTTTTGCTCTCTCCTTCTCCTCCTCTATATAAATTTCACCTTCTTCGAGTTTCTCCCTCAGTCTCGTGCAGTTTGAAACAACACAGGAGAGGGAGAAAGAGAAACCCCGATCTTCCTCTTTCCATCTCTGCTTTCGGTCCTTTCTAGATTCGTTGCATTTCATCACTCCTATTCCAATCCAAATCCTTAAAAGCGAAATCAAGTTAACGGTGAGACTTTCTATATTTTCCCTTTCACCATTTCTTAAAAATACCAAGGTGGTGTGAGTTTGTTTTTGTTAGGTTTAAATTTATTTTTAAATTTCGAGATGTTTTGAAAATTTTCGATAGATCTTATGGTTGGGATTGAGTTTTGTTATGATGGTGTATTAACAGCTTTGTCGTTGGGAGTTTTGAATTCAGATTTGTCTTTGTTCAGTTCAAAACGGCTGATTTATCGTGGATTCATGGTGATTGTGTTCGTCTGTTCCTTTGATTTGAAAACGGCGCTTGAGCTGTGCGTTGCGAGAACTTAATGTGTGGCTTTTCAGTTTTTGACATTTTCGTTAGAGTAATGCTGGGGGTTTTGAATTCCAGTCGTGGTTTGACTATAGTGGGGGAAATCGTACATATTTGCGGCCAATGGGGTCCCGTAATCGCATTGGTGTGATCAGACACTTGAAGAACTCTCGTGTTTTGATCAGGATCACAGCATGAACCGTTTTTTAAAACTTAGGATTCACTGTGCTGCTTCGTCGAGTTAAAGGTTGTTTTTCCAATGTAGGCAGTATAACCTATTGTCAAAATTTTGGTACTTTTACATTGTGGAAAATTGTGGACCAACATTGTCGATGTGGCCGTGGAGAGCCCGACGGCCTTGACATTGCCTCCGAGACTGGTTGTGGACCTTTTTTCCATGTTTTTTCCTTAGCAGTTATACTTTGTTGCTAATGATGTGTGCACATTAGAACTAAGTAAACATCTTAGGCTGTTCAATTTTCACAAAGAATCTTGTGGTCTACTGATGATTCTATTTGTTTTGGATGTCAGACCATACTAGATAGATTGGTTGAGTTATAAGTGCTGTTAAAAATTTTGGTATTACATTGATGGCTGATAATAATTGGAAATTATGATAGCTTTTCCTTCTGCACTCAATTCTTGAGATAGAACTGATTGTATTAAAGAAGCCATGCAATGATTTAGAGTTTTTGTTTTTCAGTGTTTGATTGAGATGAAACTTGACGGGGCTCCCTAGCAACAGGGAAAGAGAAAATGCCGAGGCTCATGTTCATGAGAAAGTGCTTCTGTTTCTGACAGTGGCTTCAATGATTACTGCTGTTGCATCGTAAATTTGTTCATCTATCATGATGTGGAGTTTTGCATCTAATGCCCTTACAAGCCTTAGAACGAAAAGATGCTCCAAACAGTTAAGTGAAACTAATGCAGAATGCTCGGATGATGAGGTCTGCTCTAATTCCAGCAGAGACGAAGGGCTGGAATGTCCAATATGCTGGGAATCGTTCAACATAGTTGAGAATGTGCCCTATGTCTTATGGTGTGGCCACACCCTCTGTAAAAATTGTGTCTTAGGACTGCAATGGGCTGTGGTGAATTTTCCTACTCAGCAAATCAGGATCCCGTTCTTCATTTCTTGTCCATGGTGCCATTTGTTATCATTCCGGATCATTTACAATGGAAATCTTAAATATCCTTGCAAGAACTTCTTCCTTCTTTGGATGGTTGAGAGTCTGAATGGGGATCGGCATAAGCTTGTTTCCTCATGTGGGGACACTCAACCAATTTGGTCTCCCAAGTGCAACCTTCTGGGAAGTCAAGTTAATTCTTGTAACCAAAGAAGGGCCTCAATGAGTCCATATTCTAGACAGGTGGGATCTGACCGTGATGTTGGTGCTAGTGGAGAGACACACTACTTTTCTCTTCACAAATCTCTGGATTTCTTTCTTCGTTTTACATCCAAGTTCCCATTGATCGTTATTTTTCTGCTGATTGCCCTTTTTGCGGTTCCTGGCAGTGTTGTTATTTTAATCCTTTACTTACTACTCACTATTCTTTTTGCCATACCATCATTCCTCGTATTGTACTTTGCATACCCTACGATCCAGAGGCTGATAAGAGAAATTACATCTTAAGATGTATCCTTCAGCAGACTGTTACATCTTGTGAATCCGACTTCAGCAAATTCACAATATATTTTTGGGTTGATTGTTGTTCTCTGGTAATTTCTTTCCCTGTTAGTTTTAGGTTGTCATAATGGTTCCACATCTTTTGTAATTTTTATGCAATCTTCATGTCAACTATATGTTGAAAATCTGGAGAGGAATTTTATTTTTTGGCAGTTGTATTTTTATTCTTAATTCCCTTTTTTCTTTTTCCGAAGTTTGTAATTATTGCTTCGTACAGAGAACAAGGTTCACTTGCCAAAAAGTTCATGTATCGTGTAATATGTTGAAAAATGTTTCGTGTAATATCTATAATTCTAGGCTTGATTTGGACCTTAGCTTAAATGGAATTTATGTTTTGCCCGTTCATTAACACATGTTTTAAAAGTTGCCAGATTCTTCACTCTGTTTTTAGTGACCACTCTGTTTTTGTAGGAAAATGCTTTTCTAATTGAAAGAGGTGAGTTTATTACATTTGCATATATAACACAGGAAACTGTAAGTGTTGAATATTACAATAGTGATGCATGATAACTGGGTTACTTTGAATAAACAATTAAACACTTTAGTTTCAAAATATGATCAGTCATTTTATAGGTTAATTCTCCATTTCGTGAAAATAAGTTGACAGTCAAACCAGGATAATGAGTTTTCTTTAGCAAAACTAAAATCTAAGCAAGAAAAACTGTAAAAGTAGTTTATACAGGCAGAAGCTTGTTTATCTGTTTCACTGTTCAGTTTTTCATTTTCCAAATTTTATAGGAACTTGCATTGTTTCAAAGTTTCAAGTGAGGACTAAGAGCTATAGATACAACTGTAAAACATATTTAGATCTCCGTTAGTTTTCCAAACCTTGTGATAATACACAATTGGTGATATCAGAAGCAGAAGCAAATGGCTGGCATTTTGCCTGTTGATCGAATTACATTTGCCTTTGCTTTCGCTTTGTTTACTTCATTCTTCCGGCTTTCTTCTGCCCTGGTTCTCGCCCGTTCTGCAATGTTGTCTATAGCTGTAATCTTATTTTGAAAATCCTCTAAAGCTCTCATCCTTCGTTTTGCAAGTACTCTCTGCAGTTTCACAAGATCGTGATTAGGAACGACAGATTTTATGGCTTAAAATTTTATTACTCCAAGTACTTTTGACCCGTGTTTCACATTTAGCCGTTGTCCAAATTATAACGTCAGATGTATTATATGCTTTTTTTTAGAACTATATGCAGTTAAATTTGTACATAGCAGCATCATCTATTTATATCCTTTAAAAGTTTGTGTCCACACTATTCACCAAACAATTTGAAGCACGATATATAAAACTCTTAAAATGTGTATGGCACAATAGAATCTTCCAAAACTTAAATGAGTCTAATTTAAGTTAGGTATAAGGTATAAAGAATGTCTGAGTGAAACCTCTTCTTCGTTTAGCTTGCGTTTCGCTTTGATCTTCTTCTTGTTTGCCCATGAATCTATCCTCTCTGTCAACTTGTCGTACCTGACAATTTCTTTAATATTATTATAAAAATTCTGATGGAGCAGCTTTTTTGGTAGAAATTCAGTGTAATATGAACCCCCACATCCAAAAAATTACCTCTGTCTGATATCTTGAAGCTCGGATCTCTCCCATTCATCTGCTTTTGTGTGCCTCTCGAAAGATTCTCCAAGAGTTGGCTGTCTTCCAAGATCAGGCTTTGTTGAAGTCTCAGGCTTTTCATCACTGAATGTTGAAGACTTTTTCATTGATGGTGCAGGGATAATTGCCTCTTCTGGCTTCTTACTTTGGTCATCTTTTAATCTAAATGAACCTGAGCATGATTCAGATTAATTGAAATCTCAACAAAGGTGTACATCAACAAAAGTTTTATGCTATAAAGTGAAATCTGCTTCATGAGTTGTACAAAGTCATTTGATCCAGTTAAGGAATAAATCTTAACAAATATTATGGGCCATGAGAACCCTTCAAAAGGGTAGATATTATTCATAAGTGGAGTTCTTTACCTGACAATCTCTTGGAGGCACTACTAAGTAGGGGACCATTCATCTTGCTTTTGGTCTTTTCCAACAAGGCCTTCGGGGTTTCTTTCTTCTCTTCAGAGACATCTAGCAAATTAATTGCAAATGCTGCAGCAGCTACTGCAGCAGCATGGTCCATGTCTCTGGACTCATGATCACCACTTCTTTTCCTTGCAAACTGTTTCTGGAACCAATTCTGGCCACCCTTATTTTCTCCTGAAATTATTTGTAACTCATTGATTTTAAGCCAAAACCTGACAGAAAGATATCATTTTCTTCCTACCCTTATTCTTTTAGTTCCTATTTATGGTTTCAGGTTTACGCATAGCACAATCTTTCAGCTCCTTCCTTTTTACCTCTTCACCAATACTCTCTTTCTTTCCAAATATGATCTCAATATACAGATGATAAAGACCTAGAGGAGAAGAAATATTTTTTTAAAACATTACCTTTGAAAGACTGAGTTTTTTGTATTGGTATTTTCGGATCCTTGGTGCCACCAAGACCAGATTTGCTCTCCTCTGCACCAGTAAATGGCACCCTAACAAAAGTGTTCATGCAAACAGATAACAATTATGTACACTTTACAGTTGTTTTATACAATATGTGAAGGCAAAATTGTTGAATGAAAAGCTACGTTATGCAACTACTACTATGTGCATGCATTCAATTACTATCAGCAAGAAAGGAGACTGAAAATTTTAGAAGGAAATATAATTTGATATATGATTATGATTAGTAGAGAGTATTATATGGCCTGAATCACTCCTTGTTCATGGTATGACATGTGCCAATTCATAATATATAAGTAGGAGTAAATTTTATTTTACAAATTTATTTTGTAAGATTGAATTAAACTTAAACTTCATTTTTTAACATGTAATCGATGAAAAAAAGTTAGTAAAATTTGACTGTGTTAGCAAAAATTGTTTGGAATTGTGGTAGACTTGGACAACCAGTAATTTCTTACTAATCAGATACCTAACCTCAAATGAGTCATGTTCAATTTATTGTAAACTAGACTTGACAACATAGCTAATGCAATTATGCTTAAATACTTAAACAGAAGTCTATATATTTACTGGTATGAAATACTGAAACATGTTTGACAGTAAAAATTTAGAAGCACTAACCTCATTTGATTCAAAAAATTGTCCATTCTAGTACAAATTCTGTTATCTGGCTTCCCTTCTATGAGTAAGGTGCCGTGTCATCCATTTGCCACAGGTAGGTGCTTTCTGAAATATATAGAAGAAACCTTGGAAAGAAAACTTTTAGGTTTGTCTTGGAGTGCGATTTGGAGGAGCACAAGCAAGGTCAGATATGCTTTGCATGTTAAACCTGGTTTGGAACTGAAGTGCCTTGTGGGGGAAGACAGGTATTCTTTTCTTTTTGGAGAAATTGGCTGTCACAGTAACCTGTAGGTTCTATTTGACATTCTCCATCCACCATATCCATATTCCTTTGCTGAAGATTTTTATTTCTTTTGTTGGGGTTAATAAAAGAATCATTCTTTGAAAAACTGAAACTGATTTTTTTTCTGACCCATTTTCTTCATTCATATATAGGATCAAAGCGTTATTGTCTCTCATTTGAAAATATAATTTTCAGATGTTATTATATGGTTGGAGTATACACTGAAAACAATAAATTAAAAACATTAGTAAGAATAAAAGGTATTTGTATTTGTGTCTTAACCCATGCAAATTTAATAGAATAAACCACCTCGTCGAAACAACCTGGCCGAGGGATTCAATGACAAAAGACAATAATAAAAAAACAATTATTACAACCAACAAATTCAGAAGAAGAGTTAAAGTATGTTGAAAAGTTATAGAAATGATACATGGAAAAAGATCTTATATCTCCAACAAAAAGGAGTAAGTAAATGAATTAACATGGATGTTCATCTGATAACACCAGTACACCAATCTTGAAAGAAGCATAAGCATCAATGCATGCATATTCAACCTGTGCTTCAGTCAACTCTTTAGCTTTCCAATCACTGGTAACCACAGCTTTTGACTTCTCCATCTCAAGACCTACCAACTCCTTCGCCAGATATTTCAATGACCCAGCAGAGATTTTTTCAGGCCATCTTTTCTTTGCCAACATAGCCAAATCTGTTGCTTTATTGCACTCCAACCCATAGTTCTTCTTCAGCATACCAATGTCATTCATCACTCCAACCCCAACAAATTCAAACGAAGCATCCATCATAAAGCTCTGCAGAGAAGGAGGAATTTTCTTCATGAAGAACAATTGAACGATCAAACACCTATCTTCAACGCAAAGTTGCAAAATTGCAACTTTCGTCGAAACCTTCTTCTTGTTGGAAGCCTTGGGAAGATGCATCCATTCAGTGTCAAGACCAACAACTCTTTGTTTGCAAGCATATGTTGATGAAAGCCATTGTTCAACGATGTTTTCTTCGTTAGTAACTATGGTTTCAATTGTTCTTCCATCGCACAATATTTCATGCCTCCTAGTTGATGCCTCCACGATGTTTTTGTCATTCATAGTCATCTTCAATTTCAACCTTTTTTTCTTCAATTATGCACTGTAATTCAAAGAGAGTCAATATGTTTCTTGAGAAACTCAGTTTATCTTTTCATACAACTAAAAAGCCAATAACAAATAAATTAATCTTCCAATAATTTTAATACCGTGTAAATTACTTGAAAGACGTGTATAATATATTACCATTATTTGAAAATAAGATAATAATTTATTATTTAGTGTATATTGTATTAAAGATATGATGTAACAAAATTATTATATACAAGGTAACAATTACTCTTTTTTAATATACTAATCTTCTCATAATATGTTAGTTACTATTATTTGTCTTCTTATTCCTACAATTTTTTTCGTTTTTTTTTATTTTGTCATTCATTGTAAATTTTATATTATTAATTTAAAATATTATTAAAGGTAAAATAAAACATAATTATTTATGTACATTAAATGCAATAATTATTTATGATAATATATAATTCCATTATGTATTATCATACATTAGTATATATATGATAGGAAAGATTTACTATAGAAAAGTGTATTTAGAATTTAACCATTATTAATTGATATTTCTTGATCTTATTTACGTGAATTAATTTTTCAAATGAAAAAACGTAAAAAAATAATTGAAATGTTGAATTTAAATTTTTTTTTTTTGAAAAAACATAAATCTATTGGCGTGATAAAAGTATCATTTTGTTTAATTCTTAGGCATCTTATAAATTAATATCATATATAAAGAGATCTTCTTTCCATGTTTATATTTATTTTTCTTTTAAATATTAATTTTTAGACAAAAATAGTTATTTTATTGATTTTACTTTTTAAATTATTTCTTTAAATTTAATAGTTTTTTTTTAAATTGAACAATCTTTTAATTATAAAACTATTCGCAAAATAAATAAAAATAATTTACAATAAGTAATAAAAATTATTTATATTTAATTTTATAATTATAATAATAACAGAAATAATAATAATAATAATAATAATTTTATTATTTTTCAACACACGTGATTTTTACTAGTTTTAATTAATGAAAATTAATATCACATATGGGTTTATATATTTGCAATAAAGTTAAAACATAAACAAATTTCAATTTCACATTTAAATTAGAATTAAAAATATATTAAATAATATTAAATATTTATACTTTTTATTTTCTTTATTACCTTTCTTTATTAATTAATATTACATAATATTATTATTATTATTATTATTATTATTATTATTTTAATAAAATTAAAAAAGAAAGATAAAGATAAAGATAAAGATAAAGATAAAAGGATAATAAAGAAAAAAAAATTCACATATACATTACCTCAAATAAAATTAATATAAAATTAATTGTTCAAAACAAAGCTAAATTTTATTGTGAAAGTCCTCTATCGTGTTGATTTGGTATATAACACTTATATAAATTCTTAATTATTAATTCTAAAGTAATTGAAATTTCTAAAAATATTATTACAAAATATAGATTTGTTATTAATAATGAAGACTTTCACGATTTTCAAAACTTGTTGAAGGTTTCAACAATTTCAAAAATTGTGAAAGGTTTCAACGATTTTTTACTTATCAATTTTTCTAGATCAATGTATAGGTCAAACTAACATTATTCGAATTCTATAACTATGCAAATGTAAACAAAAACGTAAAAGGTGTTCGTTGTGTAAAAGGTGTTGTGGTGGTGGTATGAAACTTGTGGTAGTAGAGTGACCCGAAGAGAAGAACAAAAATGGAGAAGAGAAGAAGAAGAACAAAGGGAGGGAGCAGCAGCTAAGTTAGACAAAGAACAAGAAGAGAAAAAGTGAGGAGGGTTTTAAAGTAAGAAGTGAAAAAAGAATTACCTAAGTTAAAAACTCATTTTACCTATTCCTCCAATAATATGTGTCTCTGTCAAACAAATTCGAAGTTCATTTTTAATAAAAATTACTCAAATGACATTAACAGTTTCTCAGAAACTGAATTCTAAATGTAATTAAAATAATGCTATATTTGTAAACATAACGAACATAGTGTCATTTCTAGAATTAAATATGTTTTTATGTGTCATTAATGAAAAAAAAATAGTGAAAGAGTAATGGAAGTTGGCTCGAGTGAAAAGAGAAGATCAAAGTTAACTAAAATGAAAAAAAGAAAATCAGAGTTGACTTAAGTGAAAATTTGGAGAAGAGAAATCTCTTGAATTTTGGCCTTATTTCATCGAAAAACATAATTTATTACATTAATGAAGTATATACACATATATAAAGAGATCATCATTTCATGGTTATATTTATTTTTCCATCTTATTCTTTAAATAATATTTTTTAAACAAAAATAATCATTTCATTGAATTCACTTTTTAAATTATTTCTTTAAATTTAACAGGTTTTTTTTTTAAAAAAATTGAACCATCTTTTAATTATAAAACTATTTGCAAAATAAATAAAAATAGTTTAATTTAAAGTAATAAAAATTATTTATATTTAATTATATAATTATAATAGTAATAATAATAATTATATTAGTTTTTAACACGTGTGTTTTTTACCAGTTTTAATTAATGAAAATTTATATCAAATACCAAGAATAGTGGGTTTATATATTTGCAATATTCAGAGAATAAAAAAACTAAAATAGCAATTTTCAATGATTAAACAGTCTGATTAATAATAAAAACATTGTGAGCTCATAGTAAGAATGTGGAGAGATTAAACTATATATGGGTGGAGAATTGAAAAACATACCTGTATGTAATTTCAATATTTGATTATTTGATGACCCTGAAGATTACCAAAGTAAGATTTCCTGAATTTTAAGAGAAGTAAGAAAGAAGAATATAATGTGTGAGTGAATTGAGTGTGAAATATAAATAAAAAATTGAAGTAAAGCAAATATAACTTTTTTCAAGAGATTGAAGATTATTTCCAATCAATAATCCTTCTATCAATATATCTCTTCACAATATTATCATATATCACTGTTGTAACTGTTGTGAGATTTAATTTTTTTCATATTTGATATTTTTTCAATAATAAGTAAAATATGTTTCTAATTAATAAAAATAAAATTTGTCCATATTTCATAATTTTATAATTTGATTCTCAAAATTAAAATTAAAAAAATACAGTGTTTATATAGTATAATTTAGGTTGAGTTATATTATTTATATATATATATATATATATATATATATATATATATATATATATATATNAAAAAAATACAGTGTTTATATAGTATAATTTAGGTTGAGTTATATTATATATATATATATATATATATATATATATATATATATATATATATATATATATATATATATATATATATATATATTCAATTTTAAAATTGTAGACAAAAATGTGCAAAAGTTTAAAACATAAACAAATTTAAATTTTATATCTAAATTAGAATTAAAAATATATTAAATAATATTACATATTTTTCTTTATTATTTCTCTTTATTATTTTTCTTTATAAATTAATATTACATATTTCTCTTTATTATTATTTTAATAAAATTATAAAAGAAAGCTAAAGATAAAGATAAAAGAATAAAAAAAAAATCACATATACATTACCTCAAATAAAATTCATATAAAGATGAAAATAAGATTTAAAATTAAAAGATTTTAAGAAATGAAATAACTTTTACATATATAAGTCATAATACATTTTTAATTGTTCAAAACAAAACTAAATTAAAAAGTAAGAAATAGTTAGTTTAGTCTCCCAACATCAATTAAGAGCACAGTTGAAATCAATTTGAAATAAACAATATAGTCAAAGAATTTGAAACAATTAAAACAGTAACTTAAAGTTTGAATAAACATGATCAAATTATAATAATTAAAGAAAAGTTTTGATTAGGGATGTGAAAGTCATTGGTGTTGCTTTGATACACAACACTACTTATATATTCTTAATTATTAATTTTAAAGTAATTGAAATTTCTAAAAATATTATTACAAAATATGGAGATATTATTAATAATGAAGGCCTTAAGGATTTTCAAAACTCAATGAAAATCTCAACGATTTTCAAAACTTGTTAAAGGGTTCAATGATTTTTTTTTCACCTGTTTTTCTAGATCAATATATAGGCCAAACCAACATCACTCGTAAACAAAAACGTAAACAAATATCTTAGCTTTCCTTCCTTACTTTGAAAGAGTGTCCGTGGTGTAAATGATGTTGTGGTGGTATGAAACTTGTGGTAGTAGAGTGACACGAAGAGAACAAAAATAGAGAAGAGAAGAAAAAGAAGAAGAACAAAGGGAGGGAGCAGCGGCTAGGTTAGACAAAGAACAAGAAGAGAAAAAGTGAGGAGTGTTTTAAAGTAAGAAGTGAAAAAAGAATTATCTAGGTTAAAGACTTATTTTACCCATTCCCATAATTCATGTCTCTATCAAACAAATTCGATGTTATGCTTTTAATAAAAATTACTCAAATGACATTAACAGTTTCTAAGAAACTGAATTCTGAATGTAATTAAAATTGTGCTATATTTGTAAATATAATGCACAATGTGTCATTTTTTAAATTAAATATGTTTTTTTTGTATCATTAATGAAAAAAAAATCATGAAAGACAAGTGAAAGTGTAATGGAAGTTAACTATGAAAAGAGAAGAGCAAAGTTAGCTAGAGTAAAAAAAGAAGATTAAGGTTGACCCAAGTAAAAAAAGATGAGTAGAAGCTTTAGATTTCGTACTATTAATTTGGAGTAGAGAAATTTTGAATTTTGATCTTATTTCATTGGAAAACATAACTTATTCTATTAATGAAGTATTACATATATAAAGATATTTTCTTTTCATGTTTATATTTATTTTTCCCTCTTATTCTTTAAATAATATTTTTTAAACAAAAATAATTATTTTATTAATTTCACTTTTTAAATTATTTCTTTAAATTTAATAGTTTTTTTTTAGAAAAATTGAACCATCTTTTAATTATAAAACTATTTGCAAAATAAATAAAATTCATTTACAATAAAGTAATAAAAATTATTTATATTTAATTTTATAATTATAATTATAATAATAATAATAATAATAATAATTTATTATTTTTTAACACGTGTTTTCACTAGTTTTAATTAATGAAAATTAATATTACATACCATGAAGGTTTATATATTTGCAATATTCAGAGAATAAAAATACTAAAATAGAAATTTTCAATGATTAAACAGTCTGATTAATAATAAAAAAATTGTGAGCTCATAGTAAGAATGTGGAGAGATTAAAGCATATATGGATGGAGAATTGAAAAACATACCTGTATGTAAGTTGAACCTTTGATTATTTGATGACCCTGAAGTAAGATGAAAATAAATTAAAACATATTCGTTACCTCAAATAAATTTTATATAAAGATGAAAATAAGATTTAAAATTAAAACACTTTAAGAAATGAAATAACTTTTACCTATAAGTCATCATACATTTTTAATTGTTCAAAACAAAGTTAAATTAAAAAATAACAAATAGTTAGTTAACATCAATTAGAACACAGGTAAAATCAATTTGAAATAGGCACTCTAATAAATTTTTTTTGAAACAATTAAAACATTATATGAGTAACTTAAATTTTGAATAAATATATGATCAAATCATAATAATTAAATATAAGTTTTGACAAGGGATGTGAAAGTGGTAAATGGTGTGGATTTGGTACATAACACTATTTATAGATTCTTAATTATTAATTCTAAAGTAATTGAAATTTTTAAAAATATTATTACAAAATATGGAGATGTTATTAATAATGAAGGTCTCAACGATTTTCAAAACTCATTGAAGGTCAACGATCTTCAAAATCCGTTGAAGGCTTCAATGTTTTTTTTCTCACCAGGTTTTCTAGATTAATGCATAGGCCAAATCAACCTCATTCAAACTCTATAACTATGCAAATGTAAACAAAAACGTAAACAAATACCTTAGCTTTCCTTCCTTGCTTTGAAAGAGTGTCTATGGTGCAAAGGGTGTTGTGGTGGTATGTGATGCTATGGAAATTGTGGTAGTGGAGTGGACGAAGAGAAGAACAAAAATGAAGAAGAGAAGAAGACGAACAAAGGGGAGGGGGCAGCAGCTAGGTTAGACAAAGAACAAGAAAAGAAAAAGTGAGAAGGGTTTTAAAGTAAGTGAAAAAAGAACTACCTAGGTTAAAAACTCATTTTACCCATTTCCATAATTTGTGTCTCTGTCAAACAAATATCAATTTATGTTTTTATTAAAAATTACTTACATAACATTAACTGTTTCTTAGAAATTGAATTCTGAATGTAATTAAAATTGTGCTATATTTGAAAATAGAATGCACAGTGTGCCACTTCTGAAATTAAATATGTTTTTTGTGTCATTAATGAAAAGAAACCAGGGAAAGAGAAATCCTGAATTTTGGCCTTATTTCATTGAAGAACTTAACTTATTTTGGCCTTATTTCATTGAAGAACATAACTTATTTTGG
>NW_014544133.1:908940-949893 GCF_000741045.1 Vigna radiata var. radiata | reverse complement strand
CTTATTTCATTAAAGAACATAACTCATTTTGACCTTATTTCTTTCAATAAATATAAAACATGTGTTTGCTGACAAACTTGTTTAGTAATTAACATTTATCGAGGAATCTTATGCCATCAATAAATATTTGTCAGTAAAACGCGTTTTTTCTATAATTTTTTTTATTATTTAAAAAAAATTGGAATATTTTTTTTTTTCACGTATTGCTTTAAAGTTGTGTCATATGATACTATTTGTGTGATGTGGCAGACAACGTGAGAGAATCTCAATTTAATCTTTATATTTGTCATTTCATTCAATTTAGTTCTATTTTTTAAAAATAGAACAATGTTGTCTGGACAAAATTTATTTATTTTTATAAATCTTATATTTAAAATTGACATTTTTTTAAATATTTTTAGAAAATATTTTTAAACTAACTTTAAAATCTATATATAATATATATATATATATCTTAAATTAAATATTGTTTATATGTTAACGAGATTTAGTTTTTCGTCATTGCCAAAGAATTTCTTGGTAAAGAATTGATTTTTTTTTTCATCTTTATAAAATTCGAAAGTTTTGGTTTTAGTTCCTGTAAAATATTTTTCTTTCTTCTACAATTTTAAATAACTACTTTAGGCCCTAATATTCGTTTAAAGATAAATGAATAACATTACTTTGTGAATTTTAATAAAAAAATATCAGTCTCATAGGTAAATGTTATATTATAATATTGATAATCGTCTCGTGTAAAGATTATTGAACTTTTTATTAATAATGTAATAAGTTAATTAATGTCACATAATGCTAACGATTATAAATGATACTTTTAATTATAGAGACTAAAATCATTGCAGGATTAAAATCAAAACATCATTTTACAATACTTAAAATATCTTTATGTTTATCATAAATACTTTTTCCTCTTAAAACTACTGCTTTTTTACATTAAAAACAACTCTGAATATATCATTTATTTTAATAGTTTAACTATTATAAATACATTTTTTTACTACGAATACATTGGCATAATTTATTTGATAATAATTAGTGAAAAAATAATATTTAAATAATATTATTCATCAATTTCAAACTTCCATGAATGAATTTGAAATTTCTTTAAAATTGATTCTCGTACTCATTTTGGGATAAGTGTAAGAAAAGAATTACAATTTAGCACTAAAATATTTTATATAATTATTATTTATGTTCTTTAATGTTACCAAACGAATAATCAAAATTCTCAATTTCTAGAAACTTAACATCAAATTTTCTGTATTAATAAAAGTAAAATTAGTAAAAAAAAAATAATAATTTTTATTTCTGTAAGTTTTACTTTATAAGTTATAACTAACCAATAGAGCCAAATTATAAAATTAATAATATTATTTTTAATCCAATTGTTCCATTTTAAAAATTAAAGAATTTGATATCCAATATTGATGTTCTCTATGTAACGCAAAAATTAAAATAAAAAATTTTAAAATGAATCTCTATTTATAGATTTTCAATATATTAATTTATAATACATTTAATCGGTTAAATCAAACTTTTATTGACTATTCTAACAAAATTTTGAAAAATAGTTACAACATCTCTTTATTTATTATAAGTGACTATCACACTTGTTATTATTGTTAAATACAGTCTTCATTAATTGTTCAAAACCAATTTAATTAGTTATAAAAGAACTTAATGATTATAATTGTGAAATTTTGAAAAACACTTAAAACATTCTCTGGATTAATCAGTTATTTATTTATTTATTTAAAATGCCATTAATTGAAGTTTGAATGTGATTATTAAATCTAATGTAAAACGAAATATAAATCGGACAACTAAAAATCAACATGTAAAAATTGAAATTAATAAACTAAATAATATAATTTCTGAAGCATTGACTCCTCTCTTTATATGCATAATTTTATTTTTTTATAATTATTGTCTATTTCAAAAATTATTTCTTAGTTTCAACATGGTATATATTTCAAAGTTAGTTTTAATTTTTTTTTCAGGAATATTTAATAAAAATATGATTTAAAAAATAAATAAATTTTGTCCTAATTTAAAAGAAAACAACATTACTCTACTTTTAGAAAAATTATAACTAAATTAAATAAAAAATAAATATAAAGACAAAATGAGACTATATTAAGTCACACTGTCATGTCATATTCCTAGTACTAGGTGGCACAATTTTGAAGTGAGATATTAAAAAAAATTCCAAAAAATTAAAAGAAATTAAAAAAATTTAGAATAAATTCAAAATAATTCAAAATATCTACAAATTGCCACATGACACTTACTTTAATATTATTTATACATTAGTAATGAAAATAACCAAATTGGAACACTCTTAAAAATGTTAGAATAAGGAAAAAAAAAAAGACAAACTTGATACTTTTCAAAAGAAAAACTAAAACCAAATAAATAATTAAAAAAAAACAAGAAGTCATAATTTATTCATTTATTTATGAATTTATAATAATAACTAACAAATTCATCATACCAGTTAAAATGTCCCTAACTTAAAAAACACAGCAACTCCTTTCCCTCATATTTCAATGACCCACAAAACATTCTTTTAAACCATATTTTCATTGCTAATTCATAAAACATCAATAAATAGTTCTTAAGAATGTAAATGTCATTCATCACTCCAATCCCAAAATTCAAAGGATTAAAATTTTTATATCAACTAGAAAAAAATACATTTTACATTTTAAAATAGCTTAAAACCAATTTTGTAAAACTTTAAAATGAAGAAATATGTTAAAAATTTTATATCCACTAAAAATAACGTCCATTTATAATAGAATGACGTCAGTATGACACACTTTTACATTCATTTGACACAAATTATAACAATAAAATAGTTATAAAAGTGTAAATTTTATTTTTTAAAAAATAAAGAAATAAAAAAAGAAAAATATTATTAAATGAGTGTAAAAAATTTAAATGTGTCAAAGAATATTTTTTTTATAATATATTAATCCATTTATAATATATTATTGAACGTAAATCTCATTTTAAAACTTGATTTTGTGAGTTTTAATTAAATTTAAAATGTACTTCTTAATATTGTTGAAGCAGAAGAATTGAATGAAACACTTATCTGCAAAGCTGCAAAATTGCATGTCCAGAGCAACGATTCTTTGTTTTCCAGCATATATTGATGAAAATCATTGTTCCACGAGTCATCTTATTCAAATTCAATCTTTTTTCTGCAAATATAATGCAATTCTATAGTTTCAACAATATTTAAAGAGCGTTAATTTATTTGTAAACATGACCTAATAGAAAGTCAATTTATATTTTCATACAACTATGAAACAAATAAATTAAATGACTTACTATGGAATAATATTGTTAAATAAGTAAAAAGATTTATTGCATGTAAATTAGTGGAAAGAAGTGTATATTTTCCTTTTTTTAATTACGTCATCTTAGATATATTTGTGATTTGTGATTTGATTTATTATATGAAAATACGATGATGAAATGTATTATTTATTGCCTATTGTATTGAAGATATGATGTAATAAACAAATTTGATTGTATAGAATCAAACATTATAAATATAATGTAAACAATTACTCTCTTTTAATCTACGAATCTAATACTTTTTTTGTTTTCTTTTTATTCCTACAAATTTTTAATTTATTTTCTATTTTGTCGTTCATGGTAAATTTTGTATTATTAATTAAAAATAACATTAAAGCTAAAATAAAATATAATAATTTATTTACACTAAATGAGACAATTCCAATATTATATATATGTGATAAAGATTTACTAACCAAATGTATTTCGGATTTAAAAATTATTAAGTTAATATTTCTTGATTATATTTAAGGGTTTAAAATTTCAAAGTAGAAAAAGGTAACAAAATAATTAAAATGCTGAATTTTTTTAAAATATTTAAAAAACCTAAATCTATTGGCATGAAAAAAGAGAAAATCACATTTTTTTTAATGCTTATGCATCTTGTAAGTTAATATCACATTAATGAGTTTTCTTAATTAACGAAAAAAATTAATATCACATTAATGAATTTTCTTAATTAATGAAAAAAAAATTAATATCTGTTAATAATTTTCACTTATATGTGAAGATGATGAAGGTGATAAAAATTAAAATATCAAATTTTATCCCAAATAAAGAAAACTCTAATATATTTCTTGATTAAACTTAAGTCTTTAAATTCCCAATTACATCCTTTAAATTTGATCATCTTTCATTAAATTTTTAAGAAACTTTCAAATTATTTAATATTATTTCAGATTCCTTAATTATCTCTTAATTACTTAATTATTTTCTATAAAGGTTTTAGATAAAAAAACAATGAAATGATTATATTTATTTAAATTAAAAACAGAAGGATTTAATTTATAAATAACAATAGTAATAAAAATCAGAGCAAGGTGGAATTTATGTTAAAAGTTGTTCTGACTAAAAACAATAAGAAATAGCATAACCAATCTTAACAATGAAAATGAAAACAAATATATGTTGTGTTCAGCTATTGTTATCTTCTAATTATTATTTTGATAAGGGTTTTAGAAGAAAAACAACAATTATTGTTTGATTTAAAAAAATGGAAGGATTTAATTTGTAAATATAAAGAGCAATTAAAATCAAAGTAGAATTGTGAGATTGAGTTTATCTTAAAAGTTGTTCAGAAAAAACAAACAGTAAGAAACAGAACCAACGTATAAATCTTAACAGTAAAAATCTAAAAATCATAAAAACAGAAAAAGTTACAGAGTACGTTCTTATATAAATTTCACTCTCATACTCGAAGAAATTCCTCTGTTGTTCCATAACTCAATTCTGAGTAGAGAATGAAAATGAAAACAAGCATATGTTTTGTTCTGCTCTTGTTATTTTCAGTGTCTTCAGCTGAAGACGTGAATGTTAAAGTGAAAGGGGTGACACGCATTGCTACCACAGATGAAAATTTCATCTGTGCAACTTTAGATTGGTGGCCACCAAACAAGTGTGACTACGATCAATGTCCCTGGGGAGAAGCAGGAATTATGAATCTGGTGTTTATTCATTTCCTTTGATATTTAGTATTTACCATCATCATCTTATCAATGATTCTATGTTTTTGTGTTTTTCAACTTCTGCAGGACTTGTTTAACAACATTCTGATAAATGCCGTTAAGGGTACGTATATGTTTCTTTTTCTTAACTCAAAGTATTACTTATCATTTCTAATTCTTTGTAAACTTTGGCAGCTTTTAACCCCCTAAGGATCAGATTAGGAGGTTCACTGGAAGATCAGATTGTATACCAATTTGGAGAACAAGAGGATTGCCCCATTATGGAAAAGCAAAGTGATGGTCTCTTTGGTTTCAGCAAAGGATGTCTTCCCAGAAAAAAATGGGATCAAGTTCATGAATTTCTTAACAAAACTGGGTATTAATTTAACACCCTTTTTCTCAATTTTATTATGTATGTTGCTAAGTAATCTCACATGTTGTTTTTCTCTTTTGCAGGGTGAAATTCACTTTCGGGTTGAATGCCCTAAATGGGAAGGAAAATTCTAAGGAGGACAAGGAAAACTGGGTAGGAGACTGGGACCCAACAAATGCCTTAAGTCTAATGGAGTACTCAATTTCAAAAGGATACAAAATAGATTCATATGAATTAGGTAGCTAAAACCTTTGCAATGGAAGCTTTGAATTACATACAAAATAGGCCCATAAGTTATTTTAATATTTTCTTTGATTCATTATCATGGTGTTTATCAGGAAATGAGTTATGCTCTGGTGGGGTAGCTGCCAAAATAGACAGTGTTCAATATGCTAAAGACATCACACAACTCAGAAATTTAGTTAATTTGCTTTACCAAAATGCCAATACAAGGCCAAAGGTGCTTGGCCCTGCTGGTTTCTACAGTAAGGAATGGTTTGATAGCTTCTTAGAGAATGTTGGACATGGTGTGGTTGATGGAGTAACCCACCACATTTACAACCTTGGTTCTGGTATGTATATATATAATATATAATATATAGATTCTCCTATCTAGTCTTGTCTAATAATAATATATACATAGATGTCTTGGTGATTGTTTTCTAACTAACCATTAATCTAATGAAGGTAATGACAAGGATCTTATTAACAAGATTCAAGACCCATATTATTTGAGCAAAGTTGCTCAAACATTCAAAGATGTTTCAGAATCAGTGAAGGTATTCACTCCAAGGGCAGGAGCATGGGTTGGGGAATCTGGTGGAGCTTATAACAGTGGTGGCAAAGATGTGTCAAATACTTTTGTTAATGGCTTTTGGTATGTCTAATGTCAACCAATTCAGTTCTTTACTTCTTTTCTTCTGTGTTGTTTTCATTGACATGTTAATTCAATGCGTTTTGAATGAATAACTAGGTACTTGGACCAGCTTGGCATGACAGCAGCCTTCAACCACAAGGTTTATTGTAGACAAGCACTAATTGGAGGAAACTACGCTATGCTAAACACCACAACCTTCATTCCTAACCCAGATTATTATGGGTAACTCATCATATAATGATCAAGATTTTAAACTAATCATGCAGAATAATATAATGATCAAGTGTATAACAGTTTGATTGTCTGGTTTTGTTTTGTTCAGAGCACTTTTGTGGCATCGGCTTATGGGAAGAAATGTGCTTTCTGTGTCTCATGAAGGATCTTCATTTTTGCGTGCATATGGTCATTGTTCAAAGAAAGAGGTAATGATTTACAGAAAACAATAACAAATTGAAAGCAAAAAGTTTGTATATTCTCTAACTGTGGTTGATTCTTTTCAGCATGGCATCACAGTGCTGCTCATAAACATGTCAAATTCCACAACTTTCAGAGTATCTCTGGTGAATGACATGCACACAGATAAAGAAGGAGGATCATCAGACGCAATGAGGGAAGAGTACCATTTGACTCCAAAAGATGGCAACATTCAAAGTGAGGTGGTGCTGTTGAATGGAACTCCATTAAAGCTCACACAGTCGCTAGACATCCCAGAGATGAATCCAAAGCTGGTTGATCCATCTTCTACAATCAAAGTGAAGCCTGATTCCATTGTGTTTGTGCATAGCAAGAGTTTCCGTGCACCAGCATGTAGTTAAGTAGCATGCACATACTTGTTCATAGTTTTATGTCGATTTCTTTAGGTTTTTCTTAGGATCTTAGTCCCTTTAAATTTCGTATCTATTAAGGATTTTTTTTCCTAGTTTTAGATTCCATTTCTTTACGTTTCTTTCTTTTCTATCAGTTTTTTTGGGATAGATGATATTTTGACAATATTTTTTACGATTTTTTTTACAATACGAGACACGTGTCATCATTTTATTGGTCTATTTGAATTTATGTTTAAAAAATATTTAAAACAGATCAATCACAAGCTGCCATATATACTTTTTTAAAAAATTGTTAAAAAAGTATTGTTAAAAAAACTTCTTCCTTTTGAATTCACCTCACAGATATTAACTTGATCTTATTTTTGGTGGAGAAAATGAAAGAAAGGAAATAATGTGATGAGAAAATTAATTAAATGATCATGTTATATCATTTGTATTGATCACGTAATTACTTAGTTCAACATCTAATTATGAGGTTATATATAATATTTCTATAATTTGGTTAATATTATATGTAAAGCTCTATTACAATATATTATTATAAAATGGAGGTTATATGACGATTATATCATTTTCTTAGAAAATATCTTAATTTAAACAAACAAATAATTATTGTACTCAGATTCTTATTTAGTTATTGTTGCCATGCATGATTTAAATGCTCTAAATTAATTAATACAATTGGTTGATAATACAATAAGTATATGATTAAGTAATAATACTAATATAAATATGTTGATTTCAATAAATTTAATTAAGAACTATTTTAGGCACATGCATCTTAAAATTTGAATGTATGCCTAAAGTATAAATGTTTTTTCTAATTTTCATTAACAAAAATGGATAAGTACACCAATTGTAACAAGCCAATTAGCGGTCTCGTACTATTAGTGATGAGGGCATCAAGGTCTTGGGTCTTTTTGATTTAGGAGCAAATGTTTCCTGTATATAATGTTATATGTTACGTGTACTGTATGAAACATGTCTCTCGGTCGAACAATTATATAGGAAATCGATTCTGAAAAATCCTACAATTAGGTTCGATCCAAAAATTTCATGTTCTGATTAATAAGGTAAAAACATGCTTATATGATATTAGGTTATAATTGGGCCAATCTTATAATCAAAATCTCACTTTAGAAACCTATAAGTACATAGATAAGGTAAAAAAGTATCTGGTTATATTTATTGGACATTTAAGACTTAACTGTGATAACTTATTGATAATTGAAAACTAACTTGAACGTCAAAGTACCTTTAATAGGTACCTACCCCTTAAATATGAACCCTAAGTAAAAGTGAGGCGAAGTTAAGAGAGGTTAGACCAAATTGTGAAGATGTAGTTCTCGACCCTACATACTGAAACACTCTGCATCCTAATTTTCATTCACATGAGCATTCACATTTACTTTACTTCTAGTGGTCCATTGTTGTGTGAGAGATTTGGTTCTTGTGGTCCATTGTTGGGGGTAAACATGTCAATTTGGTCTCTCTTACATGGATTGACCTTTACTCACCAGGTCAGAAAAACCCTCAGTCAAAAAAACCTCAGAAAAAACTCAAAGGATCAAAATATCTACAAAATTCTTTTGAGTCGGCAACTCATGAGTTTTTTTTTTTTTAAAATATTCATTTTGAATAGACTTTGTAAGAGATTTTAATAAAAATGATTGTTTAACACACTAAACATATTTAATTTTCCTTGACTAACTAAATATATTTTTAAAGTATATAAAATAATTATTTAATTTTGTTGTGAAAAACTTCATGTATATTTCTTTTATATACATATATATATATATATATATATATATATATATATATATATATATATATAATATTTCTCATATAAACATATTAGTTTCTATCAAAATTAACAATAAAATATTTGTAATATTAAGTGGTTTATGATGTATTATTTCTTAATATTCACTAAATTTATTGTTATTAATTCAATTGTTCATAATGCATGTAGTTATTAGTTTCTTATTTTCCTACTATTTTAGTTTAAATTTTTTTATATTGATTGATTCACTTTCAAAGTATATATTTTACTATCATAGAAAAAAGTGAATAGAAATATAATAAAAAATGTTATCTTTAATTTAAAATTTTAAAATATAATTTTATTGATTTTGTATTTTGTATATTATGTTTTAACATGAAACGTATATCTTTATGTTTAAATTTCTAATCATGTTGATTTTCTTCTTTATAAAATTAAAAGAAATTAAAACACTATTAAAATGTTAAAAAAAAATCAATTATTTATCACAATATAAAAAAATTCACTTCTGATTAATTAAAGCAAGACATTTATATCTTTTAAAATGTTTATTTAATTTTAAAGAAATTAAAACCTAATTAACAAAAAAAAAATCATTTCATTTATTTAACATGAACATGATAAAGACTACATTTAATTAGAAAATATTTTAGAAGTGATAATTCGAATTTTTTTTTCAAAAGTTAGGAATTGATAAAATCATTAAATATTTGACGTGGTCATACAACTATGAGAAATATATATGAAGCGTTATTTCATATATAAAAATTGTTATATATGAGTATGATATAAAAGTATATATTTTATTTAATATATGAAAATTAAAAAAGTATGAAGTTTTATTATATATTTTATTTAATAACATTATAATAAGTATGATATAAAAATGTTGATTTAAATATAATGAAATTACAACATATTAAATTATCTAATAAAATATATAATTTTATATGTATATATAAATGATATTGTTTATAAAAGTTAATTAAAGTTTTGTAGTGGGACTAAATCCATCTTAACCTTGACCCTAACCCATTTGAGAGGGGGTTCTGGGGGTAGATTTTTTTTTGCCCCCACTTGAGGGGTGGGACTCATTACTAAAGAATTGGAACGAGTAGAACATATAGGATTGAATAGTTGTTGATGCATATTGGGACAGACATACGATCTCCTCTATGCTTGTGAATTAACACGTTATAACCCTGGGGTGATTCCTTTGGCTGAAATTCATATCATGTGGATGAGATTGAGTTTTTAAGATATTGTATCAAATGAATCTCAGCTAAATTATCCATTGAGTCGTATTGTTGAACAACAATTTAAAGAGGTTGACATTAGAGGTCAAGTGACCGTTAAGCAAAAATTGTCTTGTAATGACATCTATGATACCTCCATTGTATAAAGTGAAGACAAAGAGTGCACAAAAGGATAAACTTCAAATAACAAAAAGGTCTACAAAGTGTGATACATCATATTTTGAACACGCAGAAACCTCCCACTTAACAAATGAATCTTTGTCTACGAGAAAACATTTACAATATAAGGCAAAACCTGTTCAACGAAGGAAAGTATCCATGATAGAGACATTTCATCCTATTTTTCATTCATACATTCTCGATGTTGTTGAAGTCGTGGCTAATAGATACATTGTTGTGTCATTGAGGTTAAGGGAAGATTTTCATGACCCCTTATCTGAAATAATCTCTATAAAGAACTTAGTCAATAGCGTGATTAATATGCATCACTAGTGGGAAGTTATGACCAACTCGAAGAGCTGAAGGGGTCTTTGCTACTGAAGTCACAATCAATAGTACACGTTCCTATATTTGACAACGTATTTATTATTTGTTTTCTTTTTCTATCATAACAATTTATTTCATTCCTTAGAGGTTAATGAAACCAAGTGGATGACTATACCAGACATTGGCTATGTAATTAATAATCGATATAATGTCATCTTAGTCTGTCTGTCATATAGTCTAAATTATACAATCTTCCTACTATGTACCAGACCGTCTTCTGATATAAGACAACATCACTTAGTATGTATATGACACATTCATGAAAATCATTTCGTTCAGGAAATATTATTATTCTTTGCTTTAATTTGAAAATAAATTTTATATACTAATATTGATTATACAGGTTCAACTATAAGATAATTGTCCTTTTCCTATGATTGATATCATATGCTCAACCCATTGTTATCCTAAGGTGCAAACGTGGTCATATTCTTATACAAGTAGGATGCAAGCATTTGCATAATCGATGGGCATTACTACCTCTTATGTTGACTTAATTGAACCATGCTATTTGTGTATTTTGAAGAGATATGTAAATAAACATTGACAGTGGTTGTTAATTAATTACAAAGCGTTCCACTCTCATATATATAAATATTTCATCCTTTTCATCATTAGACGAAGTATACATGAATAACTATGTAAACATTTACTAAAATGTTTGAAAGCATATATATAAATCTTTGATGGAGGCAAGAGGTAAAGGCACATGACAACCAACCTAGTTGAAAGCATGAACTTTATTTTAAAGTGAGCATGTCCGTTACCAACTACTGCTCTTGATAAAAAAAAAACATTTGAAAGAATTAATTATTGGTTCATTGAAAAAGGAATAAAGACACATTACATGTTGCATGCAGGACATTAGTACTTAGAAGATGTCACAGTGTTACTTAAGAAAAATTAACAAAGACCAACCATCTCATGTCTATCGGTACGATCGACAATGTTTTTTGTTTGATGTTTAAAATCCAACTTCGTTAACTACCAATGTCATACAATGTTAAGTAAAATGAGTGGTGGTGTGATTGTGTGGAGTTTCAAGCTTTGAGGTTGCTTTATCCTCATGTTATTATCGTTTGTTTATGTTGCCACTTAGAACTTGGAACATTTGTTGACCATGTGTATAGTCTATAGAACATTTACAAGGATTACGAAGTTCAATTTCATCGTGTCCAAAATGAGGATTATTTGTCAACCTAGGATTGATGGTTTTTCTTTGCGTAAGTAGAAGATGGCACCTAGGCCTCTTGCTCCCTCACCCACAAATCCTGATGCATCAGATCTTATGAAGATGATGGAGTCTTGTATGATGGCAATGCAACAACAGAATGCCTCCTTGGTTCAACAAAATACAATGGCCTTGTAGTAGTTGGAAGTTACTAGGGTGTCAGTTGAGATATTCCAAAGGCAGTATTATGTGGAGTTGATGAGTAGTGGTAGATTTGGAGTTGGACCTTCTTCTTCTTCCACTCAGTCTCAGGAGTGGAGTCTTGAGAGCTTTCTATAGCATTATCCGTCCAAGTTTAATGGAAAAGTTAGTCCAAATGAGGTGGATCAATGGTTCCTTGACATGGAGAGAATATAAAATGCAAAGAGGTGCCTTGAGGAGAACATGTTAGCCTACACCAAGTACTTGCTAACTAGTGAGGCTAGCCATTGGTTGAGTAGCATGAGAATGCTTTTGGAAGGTAGCGGTACTCAGATCACATGGGAGTTGTTTAAGAAAAAGTTTTATACCGAGTACTTCCCCGATAATATGATGTTTGCTAAGGAGATTGAGTTTCTGTATTTGGTATAGGGGAGTATGTCAGTTTCAGAGTATGCTGTTGTATTTTAGCTTACCCTTTTTCTTGTGATTGTGTTTGTATGTTCTTTGCTTTTTTTCTTTGTTATGATCATCCTGTGGGTGTGAGTAAAGAGATGATATCGCTTTAGAGCAGGCTTTGGATGGAAATGCTGCGGATGCTTAAACTTCTTTTAGTTATTCTTGTAGATAATTTTGATCATAGTAGTTTGTAAATATAAAGTCTCTTTTATGATTATTAGATAATTGTAATAACTTTATATTTTTCGTTTGTTGACTGATTTATTATATTGAATATGTGATGGCTATTATATAGTACAATGTTATATTTTGGCACGTTACATCCATCTATATAATTGATTTTATTTTTAAAAACTTTAAATTTATTAAAAATTACATGGTTAGGAACATATGATTTCAGTGTATTGAAAAGTATGAAAAGAAAAGCATTATTTACCAATAAAACATGTTTATATGGTTTTATAAATTTTATATTAAGGGGAAAAGGAACTTTTTGTAAAAAAAAAAAAAAAAGTCTTTTGTGTACTTTTTTTTGGGTGTCTTTTCTTTTATATATATAACCTTGTGGTGTGACATTCCATCTCCTTCCAAAAACAAAAGTTAATTCAATACTGGTAATGTTGATTGATCCTACATATGTATCTCCACATTTGGAAGATTATAAAGATCGAATTTAATACAATATTAGCATTGTCAATATAAAAGATAATATTCACAACAACCAAGATAAAACAATTTTGAAGTTTGTTGTTCTCTCCAATGAAACTCCCATTTTCTAAAGGTTTCTTAAATTAACTATCTTTTAATTGATAATGGACATTTATCTTTGTTATGATAACAAAGTAACCACTATATTCCTTAACTTTTTATTATACTTGTATTAAATAATATATAAATTTAATCATAAGCTAGTAATTTAAATATATATTTTATAATTAATTTTTATATTAAGCACAATGATTATATATATATATATATATATATATATATATATATATATATATATATATATATATATATATATATATATATGCTTTATCTTTTAGATTTTTGTGAGACAATTTATAACTAAATGATAATGCTATTTTTTTTTTCACGTTGTTAATATATACTAGTTAACTCCTTCAATCTCTTATTCATAAAAAAATCCTTACATTTTTATGCTTTAAAATTTTAACTTCGTTTTCATTATTTATTTTATGTAAGGTATAGCTCATATATTACTTTTAAATAAAATAGAAATTTAAGTGTTATTTTGATAAACATAAAAATATGAATTTTATATTAAAGTTTTAAAAAAGTATAGTTGTATCATTTAATAAGTTGTGAAATGAGCTAAACATAGAATTTCTCTCTAAAAGTTAACGTGTTTCTCTTGAATATAGTTATTTGCTCTCTTACAAATAATAATAGCATATTGTTTTCAAATAGATTAACAGAGTATGATTCAATAAAGTGTCAGATAATAGAGTGAACAGAAATAGAAGGCTTGAGAAAATTGACCCATTGTATGATTTGCAAAATAAGAATGGAAGCTGATCCTTCTGGTTCCGTTGCTTTATCCAATTTTTGTTTTCCCTGAAATTGGGATGCAGTGAATGAAATTAGTTGCACCATCTCATGTCAAGTTGCAGCAAGAGATGCTTAGTACTATTGGAGAAATGCAAGAACATGAAGCATCTCAAGCAGGCTCATGCACAGGTATTCACCACTGGTCTTCATACCAACACCTTTGCCCTAAGCAGGCTTTTGGCTTTCTGCTCCCATCCTCATCAGGGAAGCCTCATCTATGCATGCAGACTCTTTCAACTCATTCATCACCCCACTCTTTGCTTATATAACACTCTCATCAAAACTTTCCTCCTCAAAGCCAAGTTCTATGCCTCCCTTCATGTCTTCACCAAGATGCTGCAAAGTGGTCTGTGCCCAGACAACTACACCATCCCTTATGTATTGAAGGCCTGTGCAGCCCTTCATAGTTGTTCTTTGGGACAAATGGTTCATGGGTATAGTTCAAAATCGGGTCTTGTGTATGATATTTTTGTGGGTAATAGTTTGATGGCAATGTATTCTGTGTGTGGGGATGTTGTAGCTGCACGGTACGTGTTTGATGAAATTCCTAGGTTGAGTGCAGTGTCTTGGAGTGTGATGATCTCGGGGTATGCAAAAGTGGGTGATGTGGATTCAGCTAGGTTGTTCTTTGATGAAGCACCTGAGAAGGATAGGGGAATTTGGGGTGCCATGATTTCTGGGTATGTGCAAAATAGTTGCTTCAAGGAAGGACTTTATTTATTTCGTTTGTTGCAGTTGACTGAAGTGGTGCCTGATGAATCTATATGTGTGAGCATTCTTTCTGCTTGTGCTCATTTGGGAGCTTTGGATATTGGCATTTGGATTCATAGATACCTGAAACGAGCAGCGTTGCCATTGAGCACTCGTTTAAGTACTAGTTTGTTAGACATGTATGCCAAATGTGGAAATTTGGAGTTGGCTAAAAGATTGTTCGATTTGATGCCGGAGAGAGACATTGTGTGTTGGAATGCCATGATTTCTGGCATGGCTATGCACGGAGATGGAGCAAGTGCACTCAAGCTGTTTTCAGATATGGAAAAGGCTGGTATAAAGCCGGATGACATAACATTCATTGCAGTTTTCACTGCTTGTAGTTATTCAGGAATGGCACATGAAGGTTTGCAGTTGCTACATAAGATGTGTAGTGAGTACAAAATCGAGCCCAAGAGTGAACATTATAGTTGTCTAGTTGACTTGTTAAGCAGAGCCGGGCTTTTTGAAGAAGCTATGGTTATGATAAGAAGAATTAGCAGCTCAGGGAATGTCTCAGAAGAGACATTGGCTTGGAGAGCCTTTCTGAGTGCATGCTGCAACCATGGACAAGCCCAACTAGCCGAACGTGTAGCCGAAAGACTCTTACGGTTACAGAATCATAGTGGGGTCTATGTTTTGCTTTCTAATGTATATTCAGCATCTGGGAAGCACAGTGACGCGAGAAGGGTGAGGGAGATGATGAGAAATAAAAGGGTGGACAAGGTACCAGGTAGTAGCTCTGTGGAGATTGGTGGGGTTGTGAGTGAGTTCATTGCTGGCGAAGAAACGCATCCAATGACGAAAGAAATACACTCAGTTTTGGAGAAAATACATCTCCAGTTAGATTAGAATCATTAGATTATAAATTATATAAGTTCGACCATTTCCTTTAGCTGGATGACTTATTTGGAACATCAAGTCTAGTGTTCCATCAACAACTTCTAGGTCTGATCGTTTAACTCACGGAACAGGGATGTTGGAGTCGAATTTTGAAATTGAAATACTCATTAGACTAAAGAAAAAGAACTAAATTCATTTGTGAAATTTATAGATCCATTACACTTCAGTAGTTAAAATTCAATATAATAACATTTTTGGTCTTATAACTTCAGTTTTAATTTCTACCAAAAACAGATCACATTAGAAATTTGTCAAAACAATCTTTAAAATGTTCTTTTAATGTTTGTGTCAGATTAGTTTTTCTTTTAAAAACAATACTTTAGGTTTTGAATATGTTTGAATAACTTAATAAAATGATGCAATCAGGAAAAAAAAAAATATTACATTAGGTTGATACATAATGATAATTTTAAGCTCAGGCAGCTTAATCCAGACTATACTTTCCTGTTCTGAGTATATGCCAAAATGAAGCAAAAGCTCTCATTAGAGTCCAACAGGGATTCATTTTTCGTATAGTAATATTCTTTTACTGAAAAAATATGCAATATCATTCTTCAATTTTGAAGCTGATTACAAGAGTTCATGACTATATATTACAACTTGTTGGAAACGTGGAAAGCTCTTAAATAGTAAACTACAAAAGACTGTTTATTACCACAAGACAGATTAGACAAAATTGAATTACCTATGTGGGTATTTCATTAAGGTAATTAGAGGAACAAGATTTTTTCAATAATTATACAAGTACAGTTCCTGAAAAATTATAAGTATTTAGAGCTTTTATTAAGCAAGGAAGTCTGAATCAGAAACTTCAAGCACTTTATGAAAACCAATGGGGTTGACACCAGGCCGGAATGCATTTCCTTCGAGGTACCTGCCAAGAACATATAAAATTTCTCAGTTCTTAGAACAAGATAATTGGTGATCTGCACAACTTTGTTGGAAACTCACATTTCTTTCAAAAATAGATGCTTATAAAAGGGATCAGGAATTCTCCCTGAAAACTGATTGTGATCCAAGTACCTGAAATAGAGCAAAAAAAATCTTGAAATTGTTAAAAACTTCACAAAGATGACAATTGAGTTTCATGGAAGTATTTGAGAACATATTTATCAATCTTACTAGCAAAATGGAAAGGAAAGGAAAGTTCAAATTTCCATTTTCAACAGAAAATTAGAATTCTGAACCAAGTGTTTGTGGTAGTATTGAAGCTCACACCAGCATATTAAAGACCATAGTTTTCCAGCGAGAATTAATAAATGAAAACAAGTAAAGCATGTGTTTCTAGTTCTTAAAATGCATTTAGAGAACTCAATGCCTAAAGGGCAAGGTTTATAAGTCTCAAAATCAGAAAGGCTAAACATACACTCAGATCAATTTCTATATGACTTATATACTCCGATGTTTCAAAATAGCCCAGCCATTGAATTTTGTGATATATCCGATTACAATACAAAGAACTCTTTGTCGGTAAACCAATAGAACAGCAACAATAACTTTATCCCAGCAGGTGAGGTTAGCTATGTAGATCACATGATGCTCTTGAACTCAGTGCCAAATTATATAAACTAATAAACTTGACTATTATCCATCTTCTTACAGGCTTCTTTTACTTCAATAACTAAAATCCTACACAATAAGTCAAATTTGTTCGACCAGTTAATTTTGTAATTCTTCCATGCTAAATATAAATCCTTATCTAGCATTGAAAAACTTTGAACATAGCTATCCCATCTTTCTTTGATATCTTGATCTGTAACAGTAAGTTAGAAATTCTCTTTGATCTTTAATACATCTTGGTCCAAAATTCTTGATTTCTTTTACCTACTTCTGTCAAGCTTATTATATATATGCTCTTCATTTATTCTTTGTCCCAATATCCAGCTAAAACTCTGCAACCGCTTTGAATAGTGTCTCATTCACAACTTTCACTACCTCAATTCTATGTTTCCAAAATCTTGCCCAGTTTTTAGTATTATTGAACTCGTGTAAATCCTTAAAACACTATTTTATTTCTTTCCTCGAACACTTATGTTCCACCACCAAGATTTCTTATCACTTGGTCCAAAACCTTTAATTCATCCATTTGATTTATCACTTGGTCCATTACTTCTAAGTGATTAAATGTTCCTCTCATTTGGTAAAAGAAGCCTGCTAATTTTGAAATCACATCACTTAGAAATAAAAAATAATCGGACTCTCATTAGATCTCCAAAACCAAAACCACCACGAACTCTTCTTGTTAAGTATTTTGCCCAATTACCAACATATCTATTTAAATCCCTGCCTACGAGAATCTTTTCCTCTTGAGGAAAATTTTGATCCAAAATATTTTCAGAATTTCACTTTTAAAAGTGCTTATGATCCTATTTGTGGTGCATAAGCACTAATTAATAATATTATCAGTCTCCAATGTAACTTTTAAGTAAAATTTAGTCCCAATTCTTTTTACTTCCACCTCTTTCCACCAGTAATAACAATTTTGTCATCACCTCAAACTTTCTTAGTGTACACCAAAGTTTAACTCATGCAGTGTCTGGATCTTTACCTTTTTCTCCAACCCATTTAGTTTCTTGAATACACATAGTGTTAATCTTTCTCTGAATCATATCATCCACTACCTCCTAAAAGTCACCAATCAAAATAACAATATTTCAACTACTAAACCTAATAAGGTACTCCAACTCTAGTTTCTCCATTAACATCTGTCCAAAAAAGGTGAGGACTCTTCCTCATTCAAAGAATAAGTATATTATAAAATAAAAATTAAAAGATATATAAGTAGGCAACAAAATACGAAATCAAGAGTTTCCTGAAAAATTAAAAACAACTTAGACCTTATTCAATGTACAACACTTCTAACGAAGACTCCAATCAACAAGAGAAAGACAAACTTACAAGTATGTCAATTTAGGAATATGAGCAATGCTAGATGGTATAACTCCTGACATTTTGTTGTAGGATAGGTACCTGCCTCCAACATACAATAATCATGTTATGGAAATTCCATAAATAAGAGATAGATCTTGCAAAAGGGGTAGAATTATTGTAAAGCAATACTGTCTCTCTCTCTCACACACACACACGCTAAAAGGAGGAGGAAGAATGAAAAGTGGTATAAAAGGATAAAAGGAAAAGCAGCACTCACAATATTTCAAGACTGGTTAAGTTAGCAAGTTGTGCAGGTACTCCTCCAGTAAAATAATTATTGTTTAGATATCTGGTTCCACAAAAAAATAAAATAAAATAAAATTTAGACAACATTATTTAAAACCAAATGATTAAATATTGAGGAAAATAATTCACCAGCATTAACTTACAGATTGCGTAGGGCTGGAAAGCAACCTTCAATACGAATGAGTTCCCTTAAGGTACCCACCAAATGATTGTTACCAGCATCCCTATGAAGTATAACAGTATTAGGAAACATTAAGTACGATAAATAGTGTACTCTGCACTAGAAGATTATTAAATTAAAATGCTTTGATTATTACAAGTGCCGAAGGTTTTGTAGAGTGCCCAATTCTGGTGGTATTCTTCCGGTTAAACGATTTTCATGGAGATGAAGATAGCGAAGGTCTGGCAGATTTGCTAGCTCCTTGGGAATTTCTCCCTTGAAATTGTTGAAGCTTAGGTACCTGCAAAAAGATATGACATTACAGTTACAATTCTAAATAAAATAAAAGCAATGATGAAAAAGGGACAAGCAAGCCCAAAGACATTAGGAAGATAAGAGTTACTCACAGATGTGTTAAACTTTTGAGCTGACCAATTTCTGGAGGAATTGCATCCTGTAGTTTGTTCCACCTCAAATTTCTGGAAGGAAGAAATGTAAAAAGTGAACCAATATAACATCTTAGAATAATGGTCATAGATGATTAACCACTGCTTAAATAAAAACTCAGTAAAAAGCAAAATCTTCCTAAATAAACAACAGTTATTAACATAAAAATCTAGTATAAATCATTGTACTGCGTCAAACATAAGTATCAGATAAAAAAAAAGCAGAGAGAAAGCAAAACTGAACATGGATCAGAAAATTCATACAGTATTTTAAGACGCTTCAACCGTCCAATTTGAGGAGGAATAGGCCCTGTCAACTTGTTATTGTGAAGATCACTGCCATAAGTACACAGTGCATCAACTCATAAGAACTTCAAAGGGAGAATCAAATTGGAAGTGTTTCATGTACACATATAGTAATTGTAATTGAAAGCAACAAAACAAAACGCAGATTAACTGCAAACAATGCATTATCTCAATCCATATATCTCAATCAACCATTTATAATTAATTTCTTTATTATTTTGCAACAAATCAAAAAACACCAACCAAATAAACTCCTCCCTATCCTGCAAACAAATATGAAAAGCATACAACAACCAGAACACAATATTAGGCTTTCAACCATTCAACTCCAACACAACCATAGGCGTTAATCAACACCACATGTTTCTCAACCCGTCACAAGGATCAAAATTAAAGGAAACATAGATTAATGAAAAAATAAAAACTTACAGCCGTGTAAGATCCAGTAAGCTGGTTACAGCAGTAGGAAAAGGTCCGACAATCGACACCGCATACACCTCACTGAAAAATACCAAATCCCAATTACACCAACTTTACAACCTCAAATCTCGTCAGCAACAACTGAACTTAAAAATAAAAAACCTTTATCTTATCAGTTCCAAAAAAAAAATGGACATTTTTTGCATTTTTCTAAATCAATTGAAAATTAATAAATGATGCTCACAGCTCGGTCACGACACGATAATCACCGACAGTGGAACACGTGACACCAGACCAAGGAGGAAGATCCCCATCACCGCAAGGGTCATCACCGACCCACGCATACACCACTCTCCACCCAAGAGAAGCCTTGATCTCGTTCAAAGCCTTGACTGCAAAAAATTCGAGGAAAACATAAACGACTCCGACCCATGACGGGAAAAAGCAAAAGTCGACAACCCAATTGATCGAATTGGAGAAAAGTCGAGAGAAAATGACATGGGTGAAGGGACTGAGTTAAGTAGCTAATGTTACCGTCACGCTTTAGGGTCTTGCAGTGCGAAAGGTGGAGAATTGACAGAAGGGTAACGAAGACGAAGGGTAATGAAGTGAAGGGTGTGGGCGCCATATTGAGGGCGCTTGGAGAAATCGGTTTTTGTTTATCTTTTTGTGTCGTGGGATTGGAATCGTAGATCTGAAGTGTTGTTGGTGTGGTTGAGTGAGATGTTTTGCTGTGTGTTGTTGATTCAGATTTTGCAAAGGAGAGAAAAGGATTTTGGTGATTGATCAATTGAAGTTGAGAGTGAGCGAACGCGGTATCATGTTGGAATCTGAACATCCATCCAACAATACACACCTTGGCGTCGGCACTCAAGTTTTGATTTCTTTTGTTTTTTATTATATTATATATTATTATATTACTTTTTATGTTATTGGGTTTAAGCCTGTTTGGTTTGATTGGGATTCACTATGGCCTTGTATCGCCTTTTGACAGTTAAAATAGCAAAATAGGAGTGGGTTCCCATTTGTCAATTTAGTGTCTTAACCTTAATAACACTTAGGGTGTATTTACTTGGAGGTGACGAGGGGAGAGTGATTGAGTGGATTTGAGAAAATTTGAAGGTGATTTTCTTTTTGTGTTTAGTTGAGTGGATTTGAAGGTAATTGAGGGTGGATTTGGGAGTGAATTTTGTGAGAATTAGTGTAGGATTTGATTGATGTGACAATTTTAAAAAATTTGTTTAATTGGTAGAATTTGAAGATTACCAATATGCCCCCAAGTATTAAAGTAATATAAAATGATATTTGTTAATGTTATATTTAATTGTAAAAATGTTTATTAAGTGTTAAAAATTTAGAATAATTATATATTAGAGGTTGGTGGAAGAATATCGTCAAGTTTGATCACAATGGTCCTGTTGCTATGCTCAGGTCTAACTTTTCTTATCATCAAACTCATATATTGTATATTCTTCAAAAATTATTCATATAAATTCAATAAACCGTAAACATATTTAAAGAAAAAAAAAAGTTTATAGAATATATGTGGTGCAGGTATGAGGAAGAAACAGGTTTTGAAGACATGGTTGGATTCAATGGAGACCCATCAACAACATACAGTTTAAATGAAGAAGTTGTTTAATGAAGAATGACCGTATCTGGATACAAGTGTTTTGGTAACTGGATACAAGTTGTTGGCCCTTTTAGTGTTTCTGTGGTATCCGGATCCAGCTTGCTGCGTAACCAGATACAACTTTCTTCGTCTTCTTTGTTCACCCAGCCTGCACCGAGTTTGTAGACTGCGAATAATTTAAAATGAAGGGTGCAATTTAGACAAAGCGTGATTGATCTCCCAAATCCTCGCACAACAACGGGTGAATGAACAGTACAATAATCTCGCAAACACCTTCAAATCATCGCTTCCGATTCTGTGAAAGTGAACACGTTTTTTTTTTAAATTACTCGCTCGCTCCCCCGCGTGAATAGGAAATTATGTCGAAGTGAACACAGTCTTAGTAAAAGTCACACACTTAAATTTTTACATTTATTCTCTTCTTTCCTAAAATAATACAAAAATATAACTTTTATAACTATTTTATTTTTATAATATGTGTTAAATGAATTTTAAAATATGTCATATTATCATTACTCTATTTAATATATTAACAAATTAGGAAATTTAATCTCTTTGAACAAGATTTCATAACTTGTATGGACGATAAATGTGTGGTTAAACCGTAAAATATAAATATTTTTCAAAATTTTAATTAATTAATATATTTAATTAGATAATTTAAAAGTTATTATTTTCATATATTCTATTATAATTAAGGATTAAAATTTTATGTTTAAGTATTGATAATTCAAATTATAATATTATTGTGTATTAATGTTTTAAAATATTTTTTTATTTTAGCATTTAAATAGAAAGATAAATGGGTCATATTGGGCTTTATCATCCATAAGAATAATTATTTATTTAAAAATAATATTGGAAGTTAATATGGAGTTAAGAAGAGATAATTAATCAAGACAATTTGTGTGTGTGTGAAAAAAAAAGGAGGAATTGAAAATGAAAAAAAATTATACACATTTTTCCTTGCTCCAAGAGTAAAGAGACAATTGTCGAACTACATCATCTTTATTCATCAATAATACTAACTCCTAACTCTGTTTTTATAAAACAAGTTTAAAAACAGTAAATCTGACAATAGAGTTTTAAGGTCTCCATGTTTTCCTTTGTCTCTTGGAAGCTAATAGGCATATAGTTGCAAAACATCAAAATGTTCCTTCATGCTAAATGCCAAACAACTACATGCTTATGGATGTGCTTTTGCCCACACATTGTCTTACATTTGTTTTCACTCTTTCTTTGGCCACACATCTCATCAACTTCTCATGCTACCTTCCAATTCACTTTGTTTTGTCACCACTTTCTCCATAAAAACCCTCTTTCAATGGCCATTCTTCACTCTTCTAGCTTCTTCATTCTCAAGTCTTAAGAATTTTACCTTAACTTCACTTGTTTAAAGAATTCCAACACTTCATATTTCATTCATTCTCTTTTTTAGTTGCTTGAAATGACTTGTTTGGAATCTTATCCATTTGCGTATAATGTTTTTGTTTTACGAGGTATATATCTTCACTTGGATGTCGTTTTCACTCTTCACGACCAAACATGATTTTAAAAACCTTATCCTTTTATTATAGTTTAATTGGTTTGATAGAGGAAATATTAATTAATTTGTTAATTCGTTTTAAAGACACTATTTTATTTATAAATTGTTTTATTGGAATGAAGTAGAGTAATTTTTATTTAGACATGCTTTTTTTACTTATATTGTTATAATAAATTGCGAGTAGTTGAACCCACTAATAGTTTGTTACTTAATTATTTTGGAATGAGTAGCTTTTTCTGTATATGGATATGGTTAATCATCCAAGCTATTTGTCAAAATGTGGTTTCATAATTTGTTTTCTCTTATTATTGTTATTGTTAGTAAACTAATCTCTACATTAAATTAAGTTTCACATATCAAAGTTAGTTTTTTTTTTTTTGTCAGCAGTAAAGAAAAATTATGTAGAAGAAAATAGTTTGGGTGTTTAAATCAGTATATATCAAAACTCTCAACTTATAAAAACTCCAAAAATAACATGGAATAGAAAAGAAAAACAAGACATGAAAATATTGCATGTTTATATAGTATGTAACTATTTTCTTTCTTCAGCAACAGCAACATAAGAGTATGGAGTATAAGGAAACGAAGAGAAAGGAAAATGTATAATAATTATTACGTGACGAGTACATGCATCCGGTATATATAGAGTAAGTGTGATAGACATATGAGCGAAGTTATAACTAAGTTATGTTACATCCTCTTTTATTACGCATTGGTTAAGATGTCAAAAATTTGGAGATGAGTGAGAAAGAAAATAAGTTATAATTAGGTTTATAAAAGGAGAGGTTTATTATAAAGGTATAACACTAATGAGATTCGAGTCTAATTAAATAAAGGATTGATATAATTTTTTTATTCAAGTATGGACCAATGGGCTTACCAATCTTGATCCTTGCAAAAGTTGATGCTATCATCACATCAAACTTGTTTTTAGGAAAAATATATTGTTTGCGCATATCCTTTAGACCTTTTTGAAGAAGGTGTTGTTACTAACATGTTTACTTTTATTGTCGGTACGTAATGTATTTGGGTTCAAGACACTACATGCTCTAGTCTAGAGGATTTGCGAATCCCAATCACTTATATTAAAACTTTCCAAGGTCTGTCTCATAGCATCCAAAATTGTGATTATATAAGGAGAAAGGGAACTGTTAGAAAAGAAAGACCTTATATCTCAAGTCAAGAAGGGAAGGGGGGGATGAATTGGATTAACCCTTTTTTGTATTATTTTTGAAATCTTTATGAGTTCTTGGCTTCTCGAAATCAATAAACAAAGAATAACGAATCAACTAAGTAGAAAGAAAAGAGAAAGATCAAGACACAAACAATCTATATTGGTTCGACTATCACAAGCTTACATCCAGTCCTCCTTCAACAACCTTAGTTGAAGGAATCCACTATAATGATTGAGTATACAAGATTACAAAGACAACTCTCCTAATGCACCCCTCTCACCACTCAAAATCAAAATAGCAACACAAGAGATTAACACACTCAATCTCTTACAAATATCAAGAGCAATCCCAACTCTTAAACCTGATTGTACTCACAAAGGTATATAATACAAATTGTTTGAAGAACCTGATCTTTAAAACACCATTCAAATTGCAGATTTAATCAGAACCAATGTAGTTGAATGTCTTGAATGAATCCTTGTTGTTTGATCACCAAGAAAGTCTTGATTCCTCCAAGAACGTGTCTTTGAGAACACCTGTACACAAACTCAGAAGATTCGTCAGTATTTGAAAATGTTAACGTTATGTAAACAGGTCTCAAGTCACATATATATAGGATTTTCAACTCCTGTCACAGTATAATCCATTATGTTAATTGCATAATCTGTTATGATTTTTCTATGTTTTAACAAATTATCCTATGTGTGTAATCAATTATTTCATGACTTATGTCTATGACTGCTTCTTCTAACAATCTTAACAGATTAGGCTACGTGTGTAATGGACTAGACTATGCTCTCTATTTTAATCGATTATCAAACTTATGTAATCGATTATATTAACAGTTAACCATATTAGTCATTTATTTGTCATCCTTAGTAGATTATCTCACTTATATAATAGATTGTGGCTTGTTCTCTGTTTTAATTGACTATGTAACCAATATAATCGATTATAACATAGCAGTTTACTCTTGTCAGCTTTCTAAGTGATCTAGGTATATCTAACATATTATATAGGTTATTTAAGCGAACCAGTATAAAATTTATTGTGTTATTATCTCTTCTCATAACTAAACGATCGTCTTGAAAAACCTGCAGTTGAGCTTTATATTTCAAAGTACAAGAACTTCATAGTTAAACGATCTTTTCTTTTTAAAGAAGTTCTTACAAAATACTATCATAGAAATATTCTAAATAATACGACAATCTTATTAATGCATATACACATATTTCAAGTTAGAGCATTTAAACTTTCAAAAGAATATTTCAAACACTTGATAATGTGTGTTATATCAGAAGGGTTGAAAAAACATTTTCCATAAACAATATTCAACCTTATCTTTTAATGTTTTTCATATACTTCAAATATATGCCTTTTTAAATTAAAAATAATTTATGATTCTTTGTTACATATACATCAACTTAAATAAATATTAACACTAAAAATAAAAAAATATCAAGGTCAATATAATACAAATCTTATTTATTTTAATATTTATTTTAGTAAAATATTAAGATGACACTAACATAGAGTTAGGTAAGTCGATATTTAATGTCTAGCAAACACTAATATAAATATTTATTTATTACAAAAATTAAAAATAATTTTACGCTTTTTAACCTTTTCTTTTTGAAAAATAAAATCATATTTTGTGACATGTTAAAGTCTATTAAACAGACTCTATTAATGTTCAACATTAAATAGATTCAATTTGCTCTTATTAATTCAATATTAAGATAAATGTTTTTATTAAAAGAAATAAAAATGATTTTATGTCCTTTAGCTTCTTTTATAAAAAAAAAAAAAAAAGTAAACTTTTGTATTAAAGTCAACTAACCTAGCTAATCTACTAATAATATCATAATTTGTATTAAGAGTTAATTTTATATTTTCTTGTACCAAACAAAAGACATAGGTTACATATCCTTGTGTAATTAACAAGGTTTAGATGCTCATTATCAATGTAAAACAAATCTAGTGAGTTTTTAAGACATGTTTGTCTTTCACGTTACAAGTGCCTTTCTAACAACTTGTACTACTCATCAATAGTCATATTCTAATTTAACTACCTATTATAAGCCTCTTACCATTATATAAAATCTCTTTTCTTTAAATATATGAATACATGATTTTAGACACATGCAGAAGAAAAGAAAAATATAATTGTTCATTTCAAGAAATTTCTTATCTCATTTATTTACCACAAAAATTCTTTTGTTTTCATTATATAATAGAGTAAATGTAATGGATTAAAACATTTGTTGGAACTTAAGAGTATTAAAAATAATTTTCAGATTCATGAAGAATTACAATTATTCATGAAGAGTTACAACCATTCATGAAAAGTTAAAATCAAGAGATGTAACTAATCATAATGTGATAGTTCTTGGATTTGAAAAATGTTTAATCAAGATCTATATGAAGGAGGGATCTTGTGCTCTATTGAAATTAAGAGACTTTTTCTCTACATTCTGTCATTCACTTAACACACAGATCAATTCGTGAGAATTTTATTCTTAATTGACGTTAATACTAAGAGTGAGTATTACTATTGTATTTCTTCTTTGTATCTTAAATTTTGTGATTACTTTCATTCTTATAAGGGACAAAATAGTGCTTTTAGAAAACTATGTATTCACGCGTAAAAGATTATATCAAATCTACGTTATTGTTTATTATGTTTTCTTAAATTCTTGGAAATTTATTCCAGAAACATTTGTTAATTAATTATTATTTCTCAATTATTTAGGTATTACTTCTCTCCTCAGTCAAATATCGTTTTCTTATGGAAATATGTGTTTGATTGTATAAATGTTAGATATTTGTAAGTAATATCTTTATATATTAAACACGAAAACTACCAATGTGGAAAAAAATCACGGGAGAAAATCAAACGAAAAATTAAAATAAGTACATTTTATTGAAAGAATAAAAATAACAAATGAACAATAGCTTGATTAAGTTTTAAGTCTTTGGTTGAACAAATTTCTTTTAACATAAAAATTACGTTTAGGATAAGTGTTTTTTTTTCCTTTTAAGTGGCTAACTTTACTATTGGACAGATTTATTGGAATTATTAATAAGATTATATTCTCTAAGGAAACTTATAATCGCTATTCTCTCTTACACAAGGATATATGTTATTATTAACTATATTTAATTTAAAAGTTAGAGATATTCTTATAATAACACTAATACTTAAAGTAACATAGAAAAATAAAGAAAAAGATTTTCTTGATATGACTCGATTTAAAATCATAGATAAGACTGAAGATAAATAGGTGGGTCAGTCTACTGGTCTCCTCGTAACTTCAGTCGTACCTCAACTTAATTTGGCCTTAATAAAGCATAAAGAATGCATTGCCATAATAGTGTTGAAATCAATGACTATGCATATTTTATACTATTCACTAATCAGAAGGTCTTATTATAGGATTTTGTATATAAATTAAAGAAAATTTATAAATAATAATTATAATGGTCAATTTAGATATTAATTTATAAATTAAAACTTATTAGTAATTAAAATAATTTTTATTATAAATAAAAAGTTATAATTATTTATGAATTCATATCTAAATTAGTTATTAAATATGGAGCAAAATATTTAGAATGTAGACAAAATTAAGAGGAGTGAATTGATTCCTGTTAAAAAATTACTTTCTTTTAATAAATTTTTACTTTTAAAAATTTCTTTAACGAATTTGAAAAATGATAAAAGTAGGAAAGAAAAACTTGCACAAGAAATTTTATATTGGTTCGGATCAAAAGACTTTACGTCTAGTTGTTAATATCTCTTAAAGAGAAATTAACCAATCACTAAAAATAACCAAGAGCTTACAATTACAGAGAATAAGGTTAAGGATAGAAAACACCTCCTTCGACTCACAAAGATGAACAACATCTCCTTTGAAGCACAAAGAATGAACAACTTTCTTAGCAACAATAACAATACTCAATTATAAAGACATACTTAGTGAAAGTTTGCGCTCTACCCACACTAGGTTTTTCAAAGCTCCATTTTTTCAAACACAAAGAGTTTCTCTTAAGCACACAACTTTGATACCCTTAGTGAAAAGTTATTTTAAGTTAGGTTAAGTTAAGTATTTATAGATTCTTGCATTTGAAAATTATGTCAAAAAACTAAGAGTCAAGTTTGTAACTTCCACTCATATTCTATAAAAGTTTTCAAATAACAATTTCTTACTATGATAATCCACTGTCACATAGGCATTTATGAAATTCTTGATTTTAATTGGATAATGGATTATCATTAATGATAATAAATTATATATCACAGATAATTTTATGATTTTTTTTCTAAGTGCTCTACTACTTTTGAATCCTGAACTACTAACTAAATTAAATACCATCACAGGTTCAAGACTTTAACAACTACATTCTTAAGACTTTAATATATCTCTTTAATCCAAGCATTATTTAAATATTCAACACTTCTACGTGAAGCATCATCATTAAAATCTTTTATTGAAGCAAGATGTTGATATTCTTCTTTTGCTAACAATATTAGCTACTAAAGTTTTGGTATTGCAACTTTTATATTGCAAGTTATACTTGTTCTATCGATTATGCTAGATAAAAGAAATAGGTGGATAAAATATATTTTGGCAAAAAATTGCATGAATAGGTTGAGGCAATATTCTAGTCAGCATTAATGAATGCAGTAACATCACTTTTATACATATCATGCATGAACATATTTTGATATGTAGAAGATTGTGAGGCCACTCATGCATATTGTGTTCTCGACGAGTATGGTTTACTTAGGCGTATTTAATGCATAAGTGGGGTTAACTACTTGAACTTATTATGTCGACAAGTAAGACATACTCAGGCTTATTTAATATATGAATGGGTTAGCCATTTGAATTTATCGTGTCGTCGAGTAGGTTATACTTGTGAGCATTTAACATGAAAGTGTGGTTAGCCACTTAGATTTATTTTTCCATTGAGTAGGTTTTACTCAGGTGTATTTAATACGTGAATATTTTCTATTGTTAATGTATTTAGATGTTTTTATACTCATATGTATTTGAGTCAATGGATATTTTTCAATTCTTAATGCTTTTAGATGTTTTTATACTCAGATGTATTTCAACCGTGGATATTTTTCAATTTTCAATCTTTGACACTTCTAGACACTTTTATACTCAAATGCATTTCAATCTATGGATGTTTTTCAAAAATTATCATTTTTAGACAGTTTTAAGTACTTAACGAATGTGTTTCCATCCAAGTATAATCGTATTAGCTTGCAGATGTGTTGTCATTCAAGCTTAGATGAAGTAGCTTATTGGGTATGTGGCATTCCATGTTTTTTATTGCATTTTTCCATCAAGTTCTCCAAGTTTATATGCTCCCTTTTGGAGTGAATCCACTATGCGATAGGGGTCATTCCAATTTGGGGTCAATGTGCCTCTATGCTTATATTTTCTTGCATCCTTAAGGTTTGCCAAATTAGGTCTCCTTTATGAAAGATATGTTCTCTAATACGTGTATTGTCACGTTGGCTACTCGATTCTTTGTAGCTACTTCCTTTAACCGAGCTTCTTCCCATAACTTGTAAATGAGGTTGAGATTGACTGGTGAGTTGTCACCATTATGAATTTCGTCAAAGCTTTGTCTTTTGTATGAGACTTTTTCGAACTTAACAAGGATCGTGACATTTTCTCCATGTGTGAGTTGGAAAGGAGTTTCTTCTGTCAATGATTGCAGAATGTGATGGTATTCCCATAATATAATTGGAATCTCATAGCCTAGAAGCCTTTGACTTGGTCAAATTTTTTCTTCAACTCGTTCAATATAACTTTGTTTACTACTTTAGTTTTACCATTGATTTGTGGATGATCTATCAAACTCTAGAAATTCTTTGACACCTTTGTTAATGAATTGTTAACTATTTAGGATGACAACAAAGTAGGGGTAAACATGCATACATATAACATTGTTCCAAAGTAACGTTTGCACTTGTTATATAGAGATAATCGATAAAGGTTCTGCATGTATCCATTTAGTAAAATAATTGGTCATCATTATTAAAAGTTTTACTTGACCTTTAGTGGGTGGGAACGATCTGAGTATATCTATTTTTTTGTCGTCTATCCTATCTATATGCTTGATCGATGTGTTATTGATTTTTATTTCCAAACAATCTCAAATGAAATCATTTTTTATATTATTGTTCAATGGTTTTTGATTGCTCAATGATCTCGGACTTGAAGTTTATATAATAATTCCAAAGAATTTTATTTATAAAATGTGCCACATTAAAAATTTGTTTGAAAAAACCTGTGTAAGGACAAGGGAGTACATAATTATTATCCATGATTCAATTGTAGCAAGTACTCCTTATGATATGATACTATATTTATAGATACTTCCTAGATTATGAGTAAACAAATATATTTAAATAAGTTTTGTTATTTCAATATAATCAAGTATTAGATCTTGAATGTATTAGATAACCAATTATTATATCGTATTATTTTAGAAATATTACTTAATCAATTATTTTATCATAATATTTTGGAGATATAATAAAATGTGATAATTAGTTATTATTTCATAAGATATTAACTGAAAAAATTCTTAATATCATGTTATATATATATATGGGGTTTGCTAACTTGCGTACGCCTGTTTTTCAGTTGGTACAATTTAGCAATGTGTACCGGGTTTCAGTAGACAAAGATATCCTTATATATCATGAATTCTAAGTTTTAAGGTTAAGGGTATTTTAATAATTTTCATTCTCAAAATTAAAAAAATAAAAAAAGAAACCCACAAACTCTTACCCATATCTCTCATTCATCTCAACCATTTCTCTTACATCTCTTACACTCCAACATTTTATCTGTCATCCCTATTTTACCTCCAATTGAAACAAATCAGAAAGACTTGTCTTATTTTAATAATTTTCATTCTCAAAACTAAAAAAAGAAAACCTCAAACCCTTCCTCACCTCCTTCATTCCTCTCAACCCTTTCTCCTTCATCTTTCTCACTTAAACATTTTCTCTGTCATCTCTGCACTAGCCCCAACTTAAAAAACATTCATTATTAAACGATTTACTTTTGTAAAGAGTTGAGTCATATTCACCTTTCGAAAAAAGTTCATTCAAAATCTCTTTAATTTCATTATCTTCACTATATATATTAAAGCCGACGGGCACAACTTGCACCAAGACTTATGAGCATCCTTCCTTTACATTCCTTTACATTCTGAGACTACTACGTAAAAAAGTGGCCATTTAATTTTTTTTGGTAGAAATTCATTAACTTGTTTTCCTTTACTAAAGAAAAAAACAAATCAAAATACAATAAAATTCTCAATTATAAAATCGAGCAATAAAAATTCTAAATCTTGAAATTTTATTTATGATTATATAAAGGAAAAATTAGGTGCTTTGATTTTTTTATTTATGTAAGTATTTTTTTTCTAACCATTTTATTTAATAATAAGTGTTTTTTTAGTTAGAGATAGTGCAAAGATGACAGAGGAAATGTGTTGAGTGAGAGAGATGAAGGAGAAAGGGTTGAGAGGAATGAAGGAGGTGAGTAAGGAGTTTTTATGTTTTTTTTTTAATTTTGAGAATGAAAATTATTAAAATAAGACAAGTGTTTTTTATTTTTTTCAATTAGGTCTAGAGTAGGGATAACAAAGAAAATATTGGAGTGAAAGAAATGGAAGAGAAAGGTTGAGAGGAATGAGAGAGGTGGATAAGGGATTGGGGGTTTCTTTTTTTATTTTTTTAATTTTGAGAATGAAAATTATTAAAATACCCTTAACCTTAAAACTTAGAATTCATGATATAAGGGTATTTTTGTCTACTGAAACCCGGTACACATTGCTAAAATGTACCAACTGAAAAACAGGTTNATATATATATATATATATATATATATATATATATATATATATATATATATATATATATATATATATATATATATATATATATATGAATTACGTTGGAGATTTAATTAGATTCAAACTTTATCTGATAAATTGAATTTATAAGATTATGTTAAATAAAAACATATATGGATAAGATTGATTGTTTATTGGAGTTATCATGTCACCACTAAAATGGCACTATTAAAATACTTATTATTATCTAATCCATGTTTGAAATATATATTCTTAAATATGAGGAATATGTTAAAAAATTTCACATTAATTAAAAATAAAATATAAAATGAATATAATACTATATATAATCTTATTTTACCGCTTTTTATATGGGATTGAATTCTATTTCTACATAAATTATGTCATGAAGTTTGATATTAATAATAGTTTGAAAATGGGATATTAAGTTTTATTTTTCTTCCGAAGATTGGTTTATGCAGAAGGAAATTTCAATCCTAACGATAGATTTGAATTAAAACATTTAGAAGATATTGAATAGAAACTAAAAGTAACCCAATTATATTTTATTTTCCTTTCATGCTTCTCCTAAATTCACTCAACTAGTAAACTAGTAAAGTAGATAAGTAGCCCTAGCCCTAAAATTCATATCCACATATTCTAGAGTGGAGGTTCCACCAGATTTTGTGACCTAATTCATCATAAATTTGCAGACCACGTTTTCCATATAAAAAAAAAAAAAAAAAAAGCCATACCCATCTGCATTTGTTGGGAAGATATTGCATAAATATAATAATGACAGATGCACCTTTTCAATCATCGTGGACAGGAATTATACACACCCAACTGTTTCAAATAAATAGAGAAACATGACTTNTCAAAATAAATAATAAACATTAAAAGAAAAAAAAAAAAACCTAAGAAGTCATGTCCATTAACTCAAATGAATATTTAAAAATTAGAAAAAATGTTACAGACCGACATGGTGAGCTCAGAAACTGAGCCAAACCCTTAATAAATAAAATAAAAACGTCCTTGTTCTTTGGTGGTTCCATATTAGTGAAACTCATGGGGTCCTCCCGACCTACACTTCCAACCATATTCTCTTCAAAGCATGCTTCTTTTCAGATTCAGCCCTTCTTTTCTATAACATTCTCTATCCTCTCTCAAACTCTACTCCTTAATTACAACACCACCAAACCAAAAACAACCATGGAAATGGTCAAATGGGAAAAAAAAGTAAAAAGAAAAAAATAATAATTTAAGAAGTAAAATACAATATACAATTTTTGTGTTGTCTCACAAAAGTACTAAGGTAGAACCTCCAACGGAGTCACACTTGAATATCCTTCTGTGATGATTCAGCAGTCATCCCCTCCAAACAAGGGTATAAACCAGAACCACAATTTTGACTGCAACTTCAAAGATTTTGAGGTGTAAACGACCATTATTCTCCCATCTGTGATATTCTTTCATAAAATCTAGCAATATCAAAGAACATAACTGTAACCATGACTGCAATTTAAAGCTTGCCGCCAAAGATGGTATCTTTCTGCATGCCATAGTACCTCTAGCCATTGATATATAAGTATTAAATCTTCTAGCCATGTGGGGTGTGCAAGTATGCTGAAGAATAAACTTGTGGGTAGAGAGCCATAAAGGTTGCCAAGAAAGGTGATAGTTATGAACAGTGAAGGAGCAAACGGTTTTGACTTGGTTGTTCATGCAGGTTGTGGAACAGAAAGATAGATATATGAAGGATGGTATAAATAATCAGTTGTGAAGTGGGTTTGGCCCAGAGGGGACTAGTCTCTTCTCTGCACCAAATCTTGGGTCAAAATCTTGGGAGCGTGGAATGGTTTCGATTAATCTTTGGTGGATTTTATGGAGTTCAGTGCACAAGGAACGTGGGTTTGTCTTGGTAAAAGAATCACAGTAGCGAAGGAGATGGTGGAGGGTGTTGGCTGAGGAAGTTGAAGATGGTGGAAGTTTGGAGGTGGCTGAAGAGAAGAAGAGAAAGAGAGAAAAGAGGAGCAGGAGGGTGGTTAAAAACAGAGAGCTCTTCATTTGTGAAACAGAGGAAAACAGGGGAATGGTTGTGAAGAGAGTGGTGAGGTGAATTTAGGGAAATGAAGAGTATTAATTAATGGAAAGCAAGAGACACATGAGGGTATGTAATGAGGGAGAAAAGGGTAGGGCTCACTCAATTAATTTAGGGTTTGTATATTTAGTCACCAATCACATCTCATCATCAAAGGAGTCATGGAGTTTATATGTGTAGGAGTTGGGATCATGGGGCTTCTGGGAGGAATGGCTACATTAATGTTCAATTCAAAGGCTTGTGACTTCCCGGGTTAGCCACACACATAGGAAAGTTGGAGGAAATAGATAGAGGTTATTTTAGGGTTTATATGTTTTAATGAACAGAGGTTATTTTAGGATTTATACGAAGAGATATGTTTTGATTAGACGATGTTCTATATGTATGTAAATTTAAAGTGTTTTCTTACTCAAACAACAACAAAAATGCTCTACTAGATAAAGAAAGCCAACTATCTAGCCATACATCCGCGTTATACTATCTATGAATAGTATTAGTTGATTTTTACACACCCTTATAAACAAAATCTTCAATTTTTACAAGTTTTTAAAAATAAAGATGGTATTTTATGAAGAAAATGGTACTGATTGAGTTTGTTGTAAAGTGATTTTTAGATTGAGTTTTTGTGTAAAGAGAATTTTTAGATTGAGTTTTTGCATAAAAAGATGTTTTTTAAATTTGTTCATTTAGATATCTTTAACTAACAAATGATTTATTAACCATACTCATAACTAATGATTTTATTGATATAATAAGAGTTATCCTAAACTATGAGTCTATCTTCAACTATATATAAATATATTTCAGTTTAATTTAACTTGGGTAAAATTGACATATTGATGTTATATTTTATTAGGAATGTCCATGCAGGAAGCCAAGATAACATAGTCGGCTTTTCTTAAAAGAGTGACTGGTTTGAAGTATTAAAAGAAGGGTAATGATATATAGATAACATTTTTTTATAACATTTAAACATTATCATACGTGTCATTGTGTGATTGGTCTAAATAATACAATGACACCACCATGAATCAATCACACAATAACACGAATAATAACGTTCAAATGTTGTCAAAAAATATTGTCTAAGTATCTTTATCCTTAAAAGAATGTTTAACGAAAAATTTACTAGTGAGGATTTTAAAAAATGCACACTTTTTAAAAAGTTTTACCGATATAGATAAATTGTGTTTTTGAAACACAAAATTTAAAGTTTGTCTTCCAAAATATTATTTTATTATAATATAAAAAAATTTAATAACTTTTTTTCGTACGTTTTCAGTTTTCTCAAAATTGTCAAAGTTACCTTTTTGAGTTTTTTTTTTTAGTTTATATTTGATATTCATTTATGAATAATTGATGTAATTAGGTATTTTTCTTTAATAATGTTTAAAGACAATGTCACCCTTAAGTTGATTATTTTTTAAATATTTTTTTTTTTAGAAATTGATTTTGTCATGTATCACTTCATAGTTGTCTTACGTGACACGGAAAATATAATGTGGTATTATCTAAATTTAATCTTTATATTTAGATTTTATTATTTAATTTATTTTCAATTTTTATTAAAACAGTAAAATGTTATTCCATCTCATTCAATTTATTTTCAATTTTTGTTAAAATAGTGTAATGTTAACCCTTCTTAAGATAGAACAAAATTTATTTTCTTTTATATAAATGTTAAATTGGTATTTTATTAAATATTTATGTAATTATATTTAAACCAACTCTAACATTTTTACAAATAATTTTATTAATTAAAATAAAATTTTATTTGCCTAAACTTGTTTAATTAATAATTATATATAAAATTTTATATGTAATTTTTACTTATACTAATAAATTTAATAATTTTTGTATATTTCATATGTTTTAATCAAAATTCATATGAAATTACTAATTTAACTTTAATAAAGTAATTTATTTAAATGAAATCCATTAATATATTTAAGTTAGTTTAAAATTATTTTTAAAAATATTTAATAAAAATGATTTATACAAAAAGTAAATTTCGTCCAATGAAGAAGTACAATATTGTTTCATTTTAAAAAAAATAATAATACTAAAATGAACTAAAAAGAAATATAAGAGCTAAATCGAGACTTTGTCACGTAGTGTCACCTTACAGTTACTAAGTAATATAAAAGTCTTTCATTTATTACGCAATATAAAAGTTTATCTTGTTTATTCTCTTTAATCCTTAACTTTTGTTTTATTTGAAATTTTGTTGTTTCCGGACCTCTAAAGTTTTTACATCTTTTTATACCCTTAACTATATATTTCTTTTCTTTTCATCGCATGATTATACTTAATGGCATATAATTGTTTGATATTTTATTTCTTTTTAATATTTTTATTTGTTGTTTATTTTTTATTTGATAATTTCTTATGTCATTAGCTTTAGGTTAAAATTATTTAGGCGTTTTTATTTTCGTAAGGTATTCCCACTTAGGTCCCTTTCTTTTAAACTTTTCCAATTGAGTTCTTATAAGTGTTAATTTCAAACAAATTAGCCTCTGCCATTAAAAATCATTAACGGTGTTAATTTTCTGCAGAGATGGAAGGGTGATGTGTCAATTTTTTGCCACGTGGAATCCCTTTCTCCCAAATTAAGGTTCAGATTAGGGACAGGACTTTCCCTGCTCCGCTCCTGAGATCCCTAATTGTGAATAGGGTTTCGTTTCTCCTCCTTCACGCGGCTTGTGGACGACATGGAGGCACTGCTGGTAAGTTGCGCTGATGGAGGCACAACAGTCACGGCGCTACGACGCTTGTGCGAAGACGATGGTGGAAATGAAGGAAGCAACCAGCCACATCAACGAAGCAATTCTCGATTTCGATTTAATAATTTCTGGGTATGAATCATTGCCATATTGATCTCCTTTACATCTAGTGAGAATGTCTCTGCCCTTGTAGTTTTGAATTGTTTTGTCTACTGCATAAAAAAACAATGCTTTACTTTTCCCATTATGAAATTTGTTTGTTCAGGTGCTGAAATACTTACATTTTCTTTTCTTTCTTGTTTTTTCTTTTTCTTTTTCAAACGAAGGACTTAGTGTTGTAATAATAATTAGATTATTGCAAAAGAAAAAGTTGGATTGCAACGTTAAAAATTTTAATTACCAATAACGTTCAAATTAATTTTCTTAAGTGCTCCAACGGTAAAATATTTAATGGTTTTTAATTTTCTTTATTGATTTTATTCTCTTCTAAGCTCTATAAATAGATACCTCTTCCCCCATTCCAAAACACACCAAGTTGAGTCATTTTCATTCTCCTCTTTTCTTATTTTCATTCTCTTTTCATCCTGGGTATAAACTCTATCAAAGTTTCTTATTTCTTGCTAGTTCTGTGATCCTTGAATATTTTCGAGAAGTTCCTGTTGTATCCTGGGGGACTTGCGCAATACACCGCGGATAAGTCCTTAAGGACAGTGATCTACACGCCTCAGGAAATTGCAGTATGAGATTTTGTAAGCATTTTTCTAACAATCTTAAGGACTTAGATTTCAATCTCATTACTGTCAAAAGTAAAAAAGGTATGAAAAGCTTACTTTTATTTTAATGTTTTTATTGTATGATTCATGTGATTATATCCGTGATTTTTTTTTTCTTTTGAGGTATGACGAATGTTTTATTGCAATTACATGTTTGTTAAGTTAAATTGAATGCTTTATAACATGGATGAATGTTTATGTACGTTGGTGCAGTATTATGATACGAAAATGGGCTTTACATAATTGAATCTTAAACTAGAAATTATGGTTCTTTTATTAATATTAAGGTTATATCAAAAAGTTAGGAATTTGATTTCATTATAATTAAAATCAAATTAAGGATTTTGATTTCTTCTAATCATAATTAAGAATTGATTAGGAGTATAGTTTTCTTTAAAAGAAAATTAAAAAATTAATTAATGATACATTTTTTTTAATATGAATGTTAATTGTGATTCCTAATCAATTTTTTATATAAGATTCTATTAGTTTAAATAAAATTAAAATTTCTTGAATATATTTTATGATTATGGAAAGTTACCTTAACATTTAAATTGTGGTTAATTTAATTGAATGCTTAATTGGATATTTATGATATGATATGATGATTTTTGAATTTTTGGATGATACTTTTAATTATAAATAAATGGCATTAATTACTTGTTAATATCATTTGGGTTTTTTAAGCCATTGAATTTTGTAATTGAATTCCATAATTGAAGTCATTGAATTCACCTAATTGAATTCATGTAATTGGAAATTATGTGATTGAATTTTGTATCAGAATTCTGTAAATTATGATTTCTTTGTTTTTTAAGGATATAATAAAGTTATTATTAAGAAAAAAAAAAAGGAAATGTGGAATTGTTTTCAAGTTGGAGTTTTTTTTTTTTTTTCCATTTTGGACCCAACATTGGAAGGGGAGTCAGACCTAGTTTTGAGAGGTCATTTTCTTCTTCCCCAGTCTCACGCAAGGAGACTTTCTCCTTCCTCCCATCTTTCCTAATTTTTCTTTGCGAGCATGATCAACGAGAGTGCCGAGTTGGAGGCGAGAGGCCATCAATGGCAATAGGAGTGTCCAATTGGTGTCTGTGGTGGGTCACAGTAGCGTCTCTTCGTGACTGTAGGTGTGACCGCGATAACGTCGAGATCGTGGAAGCATGCTCCTTCAGAGCAAACCGTGATAAGGGTCGTACCTTTCCTTACGGTGGTGAGAGTTCACGGAGGCCACCGGCTACGTGTTCTGAGGACTTTAGGTTGCTATAGGTTTAACCTATTGGGTCTAGAGATCCCATAGAATCTATTCAGTTTATATAATTTTAAATGTTAGAATCATAAGGAAGGGAGATAGTATATTACTATTCCAAGAACAATATAATGAGAAACTTCTTAAGAAGTTTGAGTATTATGTTTTCAAACTAGTGAGTACCCCTTATGATGCTAAGTGAAAAATAAAGGAGAATCATTATCTCAGCCTTAGTATGCCCATATAATTGGGAGCTTACTGCACTTGATGAGGTTTTTAGACCAGATATTGTTTATGCAGTAGGTAGACTGAGTAGGTATACCCAATGTCAAAATTAGGAACATTGGAGTGAACTTTACAGGTTTATGAGATACTTAAGAGGTTCGATGGATTATGCCATTGAATATAGTGGATTTCCCATTGTACTTGAAAGGTACAATGATGCTAACTGAACTCTTATTCAGATGAGACAAAATCCACTAGTGGTTATGTATTCACACTTGGGGGTGGTGCGATTACATGAAGATCAACCAGACAAACAATTATTGTAAGATCAACAATGAAATCTGAGATTGTTGCTCTCGAGATGGCTGATAGTGAGGTTGCGTGGTTGAAAAACTACTTAGCAAATATTCCATTAAGAATGAAACCAACCCCGTCGGTATCGATACACTGTGATTGCCAACCGGCAATAGCTATAGCTAAAAACAAAAGTTTGGTGAAACAGCTGCTAAAGAGTGGAACTATTTCCATTGATTATGTGAAGTCAGAACGGAATCTAGCGGATCCTCTGACAAAACCCCTGGGAAGACAAATGATTTTAGAAACATCGAGGGGAATGGACTTAAGCCACTTGCAAACAAACAAGTGATGGTAACCCAACCTTTGTGATTGGAGATCCCGTGAATAAGGTTCATATGGGTAAAAACAAGTCACTTGTTAGTTCTGATAGCACTAATTTGATTTTAAATCAAATATGTCCCTTCCTATGGTGTGTGTGAAAGTGCTAGAGACTGCATTATTGAGAGGTTTAACTTTGACATTAAAATTCTATGTGGTGAAAGAATTTTATCTTAAACAAAGTTTTTAATGATTTTCATATCCCTTATGGGTGGTGTATGATTTGCAGCATACACTTGATGAAATCACCTATATGAGTGTCAAGTGGGGCCGCTTGCATGAGATCTTGGCATGATCTCTAGAGCACTCATGAATACCGGGCACGCGCATGGCCTATTTAGCGCAACATAGCGATAACAGCAAGAATTGTGGGGGTGTATTGTGATTGATAAACCTCTAACACACGTCAAGTGTCTTTGGTTCATATAGCTTGCTACACCAACTACACTGTGTGTTAAGTTTCTTGATCTAAGACTGGTTCATATAACTTGCTATACCAGCTCTGATGCATTACATCCTATCAGACCCAGGATAAAAGTTTTTTTCTTTTCTCTCAACTTTCTTTTGCAATAAGTGGGGGATTGTTGTAATAATAATTAGATTATTGAAAAAGAAAAAGTTGGATTGCAACGTTAAAAATTTTAATTACCAATAACGTTCAAATTAATTTTCTTAAGTGCTCCAACGGTAAAATATTTAATGG